>NC_134359.1:39178583-39333583 GCF_048569485.1 Anomaloglossus baeobatrachus
ATCAATGGAGCTATTAGACAAGAGCAAATATTTTGAAATTCAAATTTACAAATTTGCCGAATGTAACCAGGAAAATTTGACTCAAAGCCAATTGATTCATGGTGAATCAAATGTACCATATTTTTCGTTTTATAAGACGCACCGGATTATAAGACGCACCCCAAATTTAGAGATAAAAAAAGGTAAAAAAAATAACAATGGGGTCCGTTTTATAATCCGGTGTTGTCTTACTGGAGGGGGACAGCAGTGGTGGTGAAGTGGGGTCACAGGAGGCGGAGGTTGTGCTGGCAGCCGCGGCAGGTCCGTAGTGGCAGCGGTGGGTCAGTAGCGTCAGCCGCGGTGGGTCCGTGGTGGCAGGCTCGGCGTCTTCCGTGGTTTCAGCCACGGCGGGTTCTTGGCTGCAGCAGCGGCAGGTGAGTGGTGGAGCAGGCCGGTGCAGTGAGTGTCTGTGTGTCCGCGGTCCCCGGTCAAATGATGGCGCCTGGGGCGGCGCATGGGCAGATGGAGCTCTCATCCAAAGGCTTCATCTGCGGACGCACTGACTCCTGGCGCCATGATTTGAAACTGGGGCCGCGAACACACTGGGAAACCTGGAGCATAGCCACTCGCCCAAAGCACGCACACACAGAGTTACAGCCAGCAGGCCGTCCGCCCGCACCGACAGGCACCCGGCTGCCTGAAAGCAGCCACAGGCACCTTGCTGCCTGCACGCAGCCACAGACACCCGGCCACCCAAACACACCCGATCGCTGCACAGACAGCCCCCTGGTAAGCTATATTTGGATTTTAAGACGCACCCCTCATTTTCCTCCCAAATTTTTGGGAGGAAATGTGCATCTTATAATCCAAAAATACGGTAGTCTAAAGCCCCCAATTGCAGTGTAAAACATGTGTATGATGCTGTTATTTTTCCACAGACACTAATCTTCAGTGCTCTCATGTCACACACTATTTGTACATTTTTTTATTGTATTTCAGTTCTCTTTATCTCTGTGAGTTCTATGAGCTGTAACGTGCTCTCACTTTCCAGATTCACCACAAAATGGCTGCTGCATTCCCTGCTTCTGCTTTTTTATTGGCTATGAGAGTTGCTCCTGATTGGCTGCACGTTACCATGTGATGTGAAAGCTGCAAGTACAGTAATTGTGGGAAGGATCGTCTAAGGTCATGTGATCTTACTCAGGCTGATGCAGTCTTCTGCATTGTGGAAACTGGCAGTGGCCAGTTTACGGCATTTACCCAAAGTGAATTAAAAGTTGGTTGATTTATCCGTGTTCAGCAATTTGCTAAAACTTCAACATGAAATCGGTTTGCATCAAATTGATGTTCTTATGTCTGACACCTATGTAATATATGTAAATTATTTTTTTGTAGCCCCTGCACACTATGTATGTAACTACTGCCTGTATTTCTAGCCATCTGTATCTGCCTGTTGTCATTGAATTACCTCTTTCTGTTTTCGCTATTTCATTTATGTCTTTTACCAGCCAGTTATCTCAGTCCTTCCTTGCAGTGTAATGGAATTTGCATACTACATGTGACATGCACGCTGCCGCACAGTGCTCGGTCTACTGCCTCTCTGTCATGGGTGTGTCACGGGTGACAGACATTCATGTGGTTTCTGGCAATAGAAGGTCACAGCGTTTGTCTGCGCAAAATGTTCTCTGGCTTTCTGTTGTTCCTGCTGTCGGTATTCATTGGTATAGGTAGCTTTCGTCCTGGATTTTTATCTCTCCACCTTTTGGACCCAGCAGGAGCTGGCCTTCCATCCAGCTGCTGATCATCAGTATTCTCTTGGTGCTTAAATACTCCCATCTTCCCTGGACTGGTGCTGGTGATATTATCCAGTTCATTCTAGCTCTGGTTGCAAGCAGATGGCTTGTACTCATCTGTGGTATCGTTGCTAAAGCTTTGCTGAACTTCTGCCTGAGTCATCTGTGGATAAGTAGTTCACGCATTTTCCCCCATGTGTCCTCCTTGTGTCTTCCTTTAGCATTTAGTGTGGTTGATGAAAAGCTCATCCCACTATTTATCTATTTAGAGTCCAGCACTAGCGATACCTAGGGTCAGGTATCTGCCTCGGTGCATATGTGCGAAACCTATCTAGGGTGGTGAGGGACCCCAGGGACCAGCTGTAAGCTGTAAGTGGGTCACCATCTCCCCCTTCCCTAGATTTAGAGGTCCCCTTCCCTTTCGCCACTCACTTGGTACTCCCCCGTACCTAGCGTTACACTCCCCTGACTACCCAGCTTCGTACTCTTAGAAGCTCAACATTTGGAAGAATTTATTATAATTGCAGTTTCTGATAAATGAAATATGGCCACACTTCTCGTACATGATGTCATGGGTCCTATATTTACTGTCTGACACAGTGAGTTGTAAAATCAAGTGGTAGAAAACTGGATAATTATTTTCTAAAAAGAATGGAAGATGTGGCATGTTAGACAACAATGGAACACTAAACACAAACAACTGGATACAGCAGCGCTCTGTAAGTGCTGAAATCTATCTAAATATAGAATATATGAAATTTATACTGCATTAATGCTATATAAAACATACTTAGAAAAATTAAGGTTCTTAGCGCAAAAATTGACCAATTCTTATATGCCCAAAACCGCGGCAAGGTGATCTTTCCTTGATGGCATTCTACACTAGGTCATGCCTCTCCTGGACTAAAAGTCTACAAATATATGGCCAGATAGGATCTCACACTAATTAAAATCACCCTGTGGCTGATGGGTGGAGAGCACAGTCTGGATAGGAGGCTGTCCATTCCTCCAATATATACTGCAAAAAACTGAATCTCCAAATGTACATACATACAAAGCCATCACAATATCCATACAATCTCCTGCTTACATCTGTGACCTCGCGCGCAACCTCAGATCCTCACAAGATCTCCTTCTCTACTCGCCTCTTATCTCCTCTTCCCACAATCGTGTACAAGATGTCTCCCGTGCCTCCCCCATACTCTGGAATGCTCTACCTCAGCATATCAGACTCTCCCCTACTGTGGAAAGCTTCAAGAGGAACCTCAAGACCCACCTCTTCCAACAAGCCTACAACCTACAATAGCCCTTAATCCAGTAGACCAGGGTTCCCCAACTCCAGTCATCAAGGCCCACCAACAGTGCATGTTTTCAGGATTTCCTTAGCATTGCACTGCTGTTGGAACCAGCACCTGGGCAGGTAATTACATTAACACCTGTGCAATACTAAGGAAATCCCAAAAACCTGCACTGTTGGTGGGCCTTGAGGACTGGAGTTGGGGACCTCTGCAGTAGACCACTGCACAACCAGCTCTGTCCTCACCTATTGTACCACCACCCATTCCCTGTAGACTGTGAGCCCTCGCGGGCAGGGTCCTCTCTCCTCCTATACCAGTCTGTCTTGTACTGTTAATGATTGTTGTACGTATACCCTCTTTCCCTTGTTAAGCGCCATGGAATAAATGGCGCTATAATAATAAATAATAATAATGTAGCAAGTGTGAACAGGTGCTAACTGCTAAAACTACACAAAACACAAATAAAGGAATACAGCAGCGCTCTGTAATATCTTTGCATATGTCTTGGCGCTTACGGACGGAAAGTGCTTTGTTGGGAAATCATTTTATTTCTCTGCTTTTTGATATAGGCTCACCAATGGCATTCGAGTGCTAGGGATATGCTTTACTTTATCCGAGAAAATAACTTATCTCTATTACCTTCTTATAGAAAGCATTGTCTATAGGAGGCAATTCATTAAAGAGGACCTGTTACTTGCTATACATATGTTGTTGGATTTTTTGATACCTATTGTAAATGCCTATGCTGTTTTTCTTTTGTCCCTGCTCCTTTCCATTCCTGAGATATGTCCTCCTCTTTCGAGTATATGAATATAGTGTTTTTACCCAACTGGGATTGTTCTTTTCTATAACATAGAAGAAGAGAAAAAAATGCAATCTGACACCCATATGACAAAGCAGTGAAAAATCTTTATTACAAATGGTACAGGTGAAAAGTGTGTTGCACAGACAAACATATAGGGGGCGCACATTCCAACATGAGATAATAAATAAACAACTAGATTAAAGTAGTAGAAAATACATAGTATAGTATACTCAAATAAGCAGCAACTAACCACAGTGTAAATGACATTGAGTTTATATACACAGAAGAGATAAAGAGACTATGTAATGGTTCCCTATAATTAGGGGCAAATGTCAACAAGGAGACCAGTGAGCTCAACTATGTACAATCCAGGAGATGTATGGTGCTTACAGGAATGGTGTCTGCCCCAACGCACGTTTCGGCTAGGAAGCCTTTGTCAGGGGGACACTCAGAGGAGTGTTGAGGACCACACCCACTTGGCTAAAAAGACTAGATTTATGTACAGGGAAGAGGAGGCCATGTCTCAGGAATGTAGAGTCTCAGGAACAAAAGTAAAACAACGCTGGATTCAGGAGAATGTCAGAATGTACACCACATAATAAAATACCTATTTATGGCATGAGACAGGTTTTCTTTAATTGCATTTAAACATTAAAAATTGTCATAAAATAAAAAAACCTTTAATAGCTCATCTACTTTATGTTTCAATAAGAAAAAAAATATATCCTACAGTAACAATCTACTGATTTAACTTCTTAAGAACTTGAAGAATCTTCCGACTGTTATAAAATAATTCTTCGGGAAAAATATAGTTTCTATATCTAACATCTTGTGTTTTCAGCTAAAGACATATTGAGATATAACAGAGCACATGTGATTGTTTGGGGCTGTTTATTTGACAGGTTAACCCAGAGAATAAGTACCGTGGGATTTATAGCGCTTGTCTGTGATAAGGCCAAACCATTACTCCTGGGTATCATATGATTTATACACTTTTTTTTATTTTTAGACTGTTTTCCCGCCACAAGAATTGTTATTATCTCTAAATAAAAAAAAAATATGGGATTAAATTTTATTATTTTGTATTTATTTATTATTTTTATTTTATTCTTTTATTTTATTCTTTTATAATGTAAACATATAAATATTCTATCCTGATACTTTGATAATATATATTCGGCGACATTTTTTATTTTTTTTTCTATGCCAGAAAATCCATTGCCGGCATATGTTTGAAGGCTATGATTCTGAATACTTAGGTCACTTATCTTATGCCTGAAGGTCGACAGTTCAAATGATTTCGGTCCATGGTGACTGAAAGTCATTACCACCTGACAGCTGGCTGCTTGTCTGTGTCAATTCTCCTCCTTGTCTTAGTAGCTCTGCTCCCATTAGACACATGTCCATATCACAAAACAACATACTAGCAATGAGAAACCCTATTAGCAGCTTAAACCGTGTGAAATCAGGGAACGCATTAAACTGATACACAATTTGCCTCTGTGTCCTCGACAATAACACATAGAGGTCTGAACGGTGGAATAATCATCTCGTGTCCCGATACTCATGCTAATTTACTTGCATTATCACACAACATATATAATTAGTGAGAGATGTGGAAACAAATCTTCATGCTCAACAAATGTATTTTTTTTTTTCGCTTTTATTAGAGGTCTTTATTGGCAATATACAAATGCATATGTCACCCATTAACTACCCTTGTTTATTATACTGGATCCTTCGCTATAAAAAAAAAGCATGCAGACTTCTTCTGCCTATACCCTAACAAAATCATAACAATAGTGTCATGACTATAGCTGGACATTGACGGGGTTAAGTCTGGTGGGAGGGGTCTGCTCGGTTGCCCCTCGTACCGAAGCTCACACCTCTTTATCATGGTGTGGACTCCTCCAGAACACCACCAGTCATAGTTCCTGCTCTGCAGCGTGTGCAACTGGTTCTTGTGAGTTAGCCCTAATCTGTCCCACTACCCAGCGTTCCTCTCTCTGACCCTCGTTCCCTTGTACTGTTTGTCCGCCCTACAGTAGTAAATACAAATGATTCTTCAGCCCATCCGTTAATTGTATCACATGGGTCTCTTTTCCAGAGGACGGTGCAAGGAGGTCAGCTCTGTGTTCTTAGAGGCAAGATCCAGCAGAAAAAGTTTTTTTACTGCATCACGTCCAAAATTGTTTAAAATTTAATTTTTATTTCATAAAGTTAAAGCCAACAGAAGGTAGGATGGACATCCATGAATTATAAAACAACATCATATGCGTTTTGAGCCTGAAAGGGCTCTTAATCTTAGACCATGGACGTGATGCTGGAAAAAAACGTTTTCTTTTTGTCCGCCCTGTCTACCTAACCTCAGTCCCAATCTGTGTCTCAGTTTCCTCCCCCTCCTTGTACTTATTTGCTCTCCTATCCTCTGACCTCGGTAATGTTTCCTCACCTCGGCCCTGCTTCCCCTGTTTGGCTTTTGACGTGACTTCTCGGCTCCTGACCCTTTTGCTTCCACCTGTTTATGGCTTGCTCGCTGCCCCTTGTATTGAAGTGACATCCCGGTTTAGACTTAGGCTTTTTGACTACTCTATCTGATGCTTGTGGACGTTTGTCTAACTGCACTTTGGAGTTCCATCTCCATTCAGCCTCTGCGCCCCCTCGTGGAAGCCTGACAAATAGGATGTATGCTAAAAGGATATATTGCCTGGTTCATAGGGAAAATTTCTAGTTGGGCATCAAGGGCATAACTACAAACCATGGTTTAAAATGACTATTCATAGACGTATGTGCCCGCTGACTTCTCCCTGCCCCAACAGCTAGATTGATAGACCTCTCTATACAGCTATAGGGAGAGACTTGCTAATCTTCTTTAGTAATATACAGATACATATGTCACCCATAAACTACCCTTGTTAATTATACTGGATCCGCCACTATCCGCAGACGTCTCCTTCCTGTACCCTAACAAAATCATAACAGTAGGGTAGGTTGTATACTAAAAGGATATATTGCCAGGTGCATACTGAAACTTTCTAGTTCTGCATCAAGGGCATAAATATAAAGCATAGGTTAAAATGACTATTCACAGAGGCATGTGCCCGCTGACGTCTCCCTGCCCAATCTGCTAGATTGATAGACCTCTCTGTACAGCCATTGGGAGAGCCCTGCTAATCTTTGTTAAAATACAGATGCATATGTCACCCATTAACAGCTAGATTGATAGACCTTTCCATACACATATAGGGAGAGGCCTGCTAATCTTCCTCTGCAGAGTATATGCCCCTGGCTCACTGGTGGACACCGAAAAGTAAGGGCCTCTGTCCAAAAAAACAGTATAGGGGCCCTTTTAAGTCCAATAATCCATCAAAATGCACAATTCCACATGAGATAGAAATAGCCCTCTTACCTCTTGGGCCCCTTATATATAATCTTGTTGATATGCTATTTATGTGACAACCTCTAACAAAATAGGCGACATGTGGAATTGCAACATGATTGGTAAAATAGTTAAATAATATACATGATAATTAAAGTAAAGCACTAAAAAATATGTATGCACGGGTATAAATTGTACAGGTGTTTTACTCTATTTCTGCATTTCATCATGACCGGTGTTTTTCATGCCGGTCTTGATTAGTGGGAGGGCTGAGTTGAGGCACCTGATTCATTAAGCGGCGCATGCCACAAATCATACTGCAGTCAAGAACGGATGTAAGATTTGAAGTGTAAGTAGAGTTGAGCGAGTGCCTAACTATTCGTACTCGCAAAACACATAAGGAGTACTGTCTAATACTCGCGTATTCATTCCGAATAGTGTGTCCAATGCAAGTCAATGGGAAAAAACTTGCAAAGTAACGAGTAACCCAAATGCCGTACTATTTGTGCAAGAAGCGAATAGTGCGGAATTCGGGTTACTTGTTACATAGCGAGTATTCACCATTGACTTGTTTTGCACACACTATTTGGAAAGAATACACGAGTATTGGACAGAACTCGTTATGAGTATAGCAAGTGCAAATAGTTAGATACTCGCTCAACTCTAAAGGGTGCTTTACACAATGCGACATCGCTAACGATATATCGTTGGGGTCACGTCATTAGTGACGCACATCCGGCATCGTTAGTGACATCGCAGCGTGTGACACCAAGGAGCGACGATCAACGAGCGCAAAAACGTGAAAAATCGTTGCTCGTTGACACGTCGCTCCTTTTCCAAATATCGTTGCTGCTGCAGTTACGATGTTGTTCATCGTTCCTGCGACAGCACACATCTCTATGTGTGACACCGCAGGAACGACGAAAATCTCCTTACCGCCGTCCACCGGCAATGCGGAAGGAAGGAGGTGGGCGGCATGTTCCGGCCGCTCATCGCCTCTCCTCCTCTGCTATTGGGCGGCCGCTTAGTGACGCAGCAGTGACGTCGTTATGACGCCGAACGCACCTCCCCCTTGAGGGAGGGATTGTTCGGCGGTCAAAGCGACGTCGCTGACCAGGTATGTGCGTGTGACGCTGCCATAGCGATCATATTCACTATGGCAGTGAGCACCAAATGTCGCACGAGCGACGGGGGCGGGAGCTATCGCGCTCGACATCGCTAGCAATCGCTAGGATGTCGCAGCGTAGTTGCACTTTTTTCCACAGCCTCAAAAATTGGCTTTTCAAACCTTTGTTACTGGGCTCATGTACTTATAATTCCTACTTTATGCCAAACTTTTGGTTATTTGGTTATTTCATCCATGACAAATTTTTTCTGCACAACAAAATTAGTTTCATACTCCACCTCCTTGATTTATGCTATTTTATTTTCCCTATTGAGGCAAGGTGCAGCACAAGAGGAAACCACCGGTAAAATACAAAATGAAAAGAATTCTTGATGTAATAGATTTTATCATTTAAAGCCCGCTTTACACGCTACAATATATCTTACAATGTGTCGGCGGGGTCACGTCGTAAGTGACGCACATCCGGCATCGTAAGGTACATTGCAGCATGTGACAGCGATGTGCAATTGCGATTGAACGAAAAAACGTTCATCGCATGCACATCGTTCATTCCTGACGAATTGAACGTCAGATTGTTCATCGTACCCGGGGTAGCGCACATCGCAGTGTGTGACACCCCGGGAACGATGAACAGATCTCACCTGCCTCCTGCGGCTCCCGGACCACAATGCGGAAGGAAGTAGGTGGGCGGGATGTTTATGTCCCGCTCAGCTCCGCCCCTCCGCTTCTATTGGCCGGCTGCCGCGTGACGTCGATGTGACGCCAAACGTCCCTCCCACTCCAGGAAGTGGACGTTCGCCGCCCACATCGAGGTCGTATAAAAGGTAAGTATGTGTGACGGGGGTTAATCGTTTGTGTGGCACATTCAACAAATTGAACGTGCTGCACATACGATGGGGGCGTTGCAAATCGCATACGACATCGTATGCGAAATTGCAACGTGTAAAGCAGGCTTAAGTCCTATCTACCGCAATAAAGATGACAACCAGTCTATTAAATAGATTATTTTCAACATATTTTAGTGCAATACGATAACACATCATTCTGTAAACATTCTGTAAAATACTTTCCAGATTTATCACACCGATGTTATAAACCTAGGAACATGTGAAATTTTTCTCATTGTCAACGAGAGACAGTTCTTTACCACCGACAATACATCTATTCCTTTGGGACTATGCAATATAATTTGCTGCCTGACTTGTTCAAGGTTTCACTGAACCATCAGTAGACTTGAACAGGGCTGTCCTACATCAAATATTAATACAATCAATATGTTTAATCAAAACAAGACATAATTATTTAGAAGGCAATGGAAAGATACCATAGTTGTCATTTCACCGGAAGAAGGAAATCAATATTTTAGTGGTCTGAATGGAACCAGATTTACTAGTTAAAGTGAATTCTAATTTTTATCAAGTGCTCTTTAATTTAGTATCAGTTAAGCTTCTTTCACACAGTTTTCATAGGATTTTTATTTCTAGCTTGGGAAAAAAAACATATTTTTGGAAGAATGTTTGAGATTGTCCTTTAATATATTTGTCTTTTTATATATATTTTTTTAAAATAGATAAATGTCACGGTTCCGATTTATGCTGCATCTTGTGTGCCATGACGTGCTGTTATGGTTCTTCATGATGCTCGGTTGTTTTGCACTCCTGTGGATGGGTTGCTTCTGTGCACCGGGTCCGTTGCTGGTGCTGGGAAGGGCTTGCTCACATGCTCCTCGTTCCGGGTAATTGCCCTGTTTTATCAGGGAGCATGATTGCCTGGAACAATACCAGTCGTATTGCCTGGCTCTGCAGTAAATGCTTACAGCTTCTGTTTGTGTCTGGTTCTGATCTTGGCTACTCGACCCTGGACTGTTACTGACTCTACTCTTGACCTTGTTGTTACCTCTTGGCTTCTGACCTCAGACCTCCTCCTGACCTCGTCTCTGCCTGCTCTCTGTCTCCTGACCCTTGGCCTGTATCTTGACCTTGTTTCTGCCTGCTCCAAGTGTGTTGTTGTGTCTTCCCGGTTTCTGACCCCGGCTTGTCTGACATTGTCTCTGTATGCTAGTGATTCCAGTGCCATCTAATGACAAACGTCATACTCATACTACGCCACATAGTGTCTAGAATTCCATCCAGTGCCACCTAGTGACTAGTATCACTACTTCGTGGTCTCAAGCATCACAATAAGTCTATTGGAAAATATATGAGAAAAATGCTCCATCTCTAGTGTGGTGTTTGGAAAAAATCACAAAATCCAAACAAAAAGACCCAAAAGCATTCCAAGCATCTGTGCACACAGCATTTATTAGAGAGTTTTTGGAGTAGAAACTAGCTATGTTCACAAGTAGAGATGAGCGAGCCTTTGGAAGTTTGGTTTGGAGGGCAGAGTCGAACATTAGATAAGGTTCGGTTTTTGACTCTGACTTGATCCAAACCCCAATGGAAGTCAGTAATTGGGCAGTTCATGGCTCCGTCCACATGCTGCCAGCCATAAGCAGAACACTTCCAGGGGAGGGTGGGAAGGGTTTTTATATTTTTTTTAAACGTTCGTGTGTGCACATTATATCTGATCATGCTGATTTTACCCCCAGTGCGAGTATATCAGACACTGCAAGCGGCTTGCACAGGACTCAAGATCAATCATACCCAAGCACAGCTCTACAGCACTGCGTAGCCAGCAGGAGAAAATTGAGCAGAAACTCTTCAAATCCTCCTCCAAATCTCAAAAACTACTAGAAAATGTTGAGTTTTGGCTTCGAAAAAACTCTACAAATAGACAGTTGGTGCACATAACCCCCCTCAAAAAAATAGAAAAATTGAATATAAAATGCATTATTTGTAGCGATTCAAATCTTACTTTTGAATCACAACGTCACATGATCAAAATATTCCAACCTGAGTCCTGCAAACCTCTTCCTTCTACACAATCCTCGGAAACTCCTATGATATGTCAGCCCGATTCAAAGTCATTGTTGAGGCATGATACATGCATAATGTTGGCCTACTACTAGAATTTGTATCAGAAATGCTGGTAGCTAGGACAAGATTCGTAAGGCTCTTATTGGCAGCCATTGACTAATGACGTGGCCACTAGATCAGGGTCCTTCAAATATTTATGATTATCCCTACTAGTCATAACCAATGCCTAACCAAAACGATGGTGGCACAATTCCTTTAAAGTTGTTAAATTTGGACTAATAAGGAAAATTTTTGTTCACTATGATTTCCATCATTCAGCCTACTTAAAATTAGAGTTGATGTAGACAATAATGATGAGCTAATACAAAATATTCAGGTTCATATTACTCATAGCATCATAGCAAGTACCTAGTACTATTCCAGTATTCGTCACAAATAATGAACCTAATGCAAGTTAATGTGTGGTGCCCTGGCCTAGCCAGGTCGTCACAGATAACATACAAACACCCCCCACCCCCATTAGACAGGGACACCAGCCAAACAAAAATCCTTGTTGCCTCCCTCCAGTGTCTGATGTCCACACCAGAGGGGGCGGAGCCAAGCGGTTGACCCCACCTACCGAGGAGTTCACAGGCCTGGAGGCGGGAAAAGTGACAGTTGAGTGTTGGAGTTTGAAGTGAGAGGAGAGAGCACTTGGGTGTCTGGGTTTGTGGCCCAGGCACTGACAGCAAGGTTGGCAGACGGTGGTGGCCGTCTGCAGGAGTGGTGGAGCAACGCGGAACCGTAGGACCGGGGTCGGGCGACGGCCCGCCGGTACCGACCGGGGAGCGAAGTGAAGCCAGCACACACAGGCAGGGCCATCGGACCCTGACCAGGCTTGGAGCAGCCGACAATAGTCAAATCCGAATGTGACCGGAACCCCAGGGGTTTCCTAACAGCAAAAGTCCCGATTGAAGGCAACCGCCCACACCGTGAGTGTATACAGCTATCGCCTAAGGCTAGAGACCCAAGGGCCAGCGCCTGCGGGCAAACGGGCTCCTCTGGTACCCATACACTGGGGAGCGGACTACCGTTGGGAATCCATAGTAGTCAGAAGGAGAACTTCAAGGTGCAGGGAAAGACAGCCGCCATCACCTGTCCGGGGAGAGACACTGCAGCCGGCTGCAGGACCCGTCCATCCAGCCATTTGGTTTACTGGAGACTTTGTGCATCTCTTGCTGAGTGAGTACACCCGTGCCATCCGGCACCGCGCCGCGCTGCCCCTGTAACCCTGCACCTCACCAACCCTGCCTCCCTGTCACAACATCACTGGGCCCCGGGACCACCGACCCCTACCCACGGAGGGGCTAAATAACATCCCAGCTGCTCCTTACCATCGCTCCCGGGATCCCCGTCATCAGCAGCGGTGGTGCCTATCTTCACCATGACCCGTGGATGGCGTCACGGACTAAATCCCCCAAACCAACCACCCTTTTCACTCACGGGCGAGCAGCGCCGCTCGAGTCCCCGGATCCAGCCCACCGCTCGAGCCACCGAGCTGCAGAAGCAGCCGCAGCAGCGCCGGACCCGAGCGTTAGCGAGAGCACAGCAGCGACAGCATCCTCTCCGCCCGCGACAACTGGGGAATCCGAGCATTTTTCTGAGAAATCTTCAAGAAAAATTTTTGGGTTCCCCATTGACTTACATTAGGTTCATTAATCATAACGAATAACAGACTAGCACTAGGTACTGTATTTGGTTAGCATAATCCGAACCCAAATATTTTACTATTCGTCCATTTTTAGTAAACCTTTATTGCATTAGAATTTAGAACCACCAATCAAGGGTCAGTTGGTAAAAATATTACATTAAATTGATACTTTCGTCAACTCTTACAAGCTAAGACATAATATCTCTTCCACAAAAAGTGGCTGGTGGTCAATGGGTTAGAATATATGAAGGAATACAGACTACATTGATACCAGTTTCATGCAATCAATACATTTTTCTCACATTTTGAAAAATTGTTAGAGTTACCTTTGTATTTCTCATTCTATTGTCTTAAAATTGATTTTATTTGCTGCCTTTGGGTAAGACATGAATGTTTAGATTCAATAATCTTCATCTCCTTAATAGAGATGAGTCAACCTTTGGAAGTTTAGTTCCCCAGGTACATTGGAAGATTAGAAAGGTTAAATTTTTTGTCTCAACTTGATCCGAACCTCCATGGAAGTCAGTAATTGGGCAGATCGTGGTTCCACCCACATACATTCTTTGAATGTAAGTTGTTTCATGTTTTCTCTTCTTTGTTATCCCTGTGTGTCCTTTAGTGCCTAGTGGGGTTGACAAAGAGTAAGGGGTACTTTGCACGTTGCGACATCACTAGCATCGGCTAGCGATGCCGAGCGCGATAGTTCCCGCTCCCGTCGCACATGCAATATCTTGTGGTAGCTGCCGTAGTGAACATTATCGCTACAGCAGCTTCACACGCACTTACCTGCCCTGCGACGTCGCTCTGTCCGACGACCCGCCTCCTTCCCAAGGGGGCGGGTCTTGCGGTGTCACAGCGACGTCACACGGTAGGAAGCCAATAGAAGCGGAGGGGAGGAGATGAGCGGGATGTAAACATCCCGCCCACCTCCTTCCTTCCGCATTGCTGGTGGAGGCAGGTAAGGAGATGTTCCTCGCTCCTGCGGCTTCACACACAGCGATGTGCGCTGCCGCAGGAACGAGGAACAACATCGTATCTCCTGTTGGTGCGACATTATGAAAATGACCGACGCTACATAGATCACCGATTTTCGACGCTTTTGCGATCATTTATCAGCGCATCTAGGCTTTACATGTTGCGACGTCGTTACCGGCGCCGGATGTGCGTCACTTTCGATTTGACCCTGACGATATCGCAGTAGTGATGTCGCAGCATGCAAAGTACCCCTTAATCCCATCCGCTCCGTGCCTAGGGCCCATATCAGGGTGAGCCTAGGGTCAAGTATGAGGCTCAGCTCAGCACATAGGTAGAGGTATTATCCAGTACTATTTTTTTTTAATACTTTATTTAGCAGAAATCAAACAAACATGGGGTACAGAAACCAGAAACCAACTGCACCAACAGTATTGCACAACACATCAGACAAAACATTCAAGTAATGATGTCATGTGAAAGCTTACAGTCATCCAACCTGTTGTATTCAAACTAGTTACACAAGATTCCAGATCATTTTTCTTATTTAAAAAGTTTAAGAACAAAAGGATGTTTAGAAGAAGGAGGAAGCAAGCAGAGGTTAGGAATAGAGATAAGAGCAAGCTCATGTCAAAAAGAAAGGAAAAAGAGAGTGGAGAGGAGGAAAAGAATGATTTAGAGGTAGGAGTTAGGAGGGGGGGAGAGAGATGAGCGGGTGGCCATGGCATTGCTCTGTTATTGGAGACTCAATGCCCTGCCCATCAACATGAGATCCCATTGCTGGGCCCTGGGTTACTCCCCAGAAGACCGAGTACTCTTCAGTTTGTTGGAAATCCATCCACACCCTCTACGTGGCCCAGAATTTCATGTATGAGTCATGCAAGCATGAAGTTAGATCTTCCATATGCATGAGATCATTGATCTTACTGATCCACTGCACTATGAGCCTAAAGGGGGCTTTACATGCAGCGATATCGCTAGCGAGCGTACCCGCTCCGTCGTTTGTGCGTCACGGGCAAATCGCTGCCCGCGGCGCACAATATCGTTAGCAGTCGTCACACGGACTTACCTACCTAGCGACGTTGCTGTGGCCGGCGAACCACCTCTTTTCTTTCGTGCGTTAACATCCCGCCCACCTCCTTCCTTCCTCATTGCCGGCGGCCACAGGTAATCTGTAGTTCGTCATTCCCGAGGTGTCACACATAGCGATGTGTGCTGCCTCGGGAACGACGAACAACCTGCATCCTCAACATTTAACAATTTTTTGAAAAGGAACGACATGTCAACGATGGACGATTTGGTCAGTATTTTCCATCGTTAATGGTCGCTCGTTGGTGTCACACGCAACGACGTCGCTAACGATGCCGGATGTGCGTCACAGAATCCGTGACCCCGGCGATATATCGTTAGAGACGTCGTTGCCTGTAACGGGGCCTTAAGAATTAACATGTAGATAGTTGCTAACTTGGTACTGGCTCAGAGCAGTCATGGATCACTACTGCCAGCTATTCTGCTGCTTCATGTCAATAGGGCAGCTTTTCCTCTTCCGGGTTGCTTTGTCGACAGAGCAAGATTGCAGTCATCATGCTGATTGACCGATGGCTCCCCGCAGTTAGATAGTAGGGAGCCAACTGTAATCAGCGCGAAATTGGCAGTAACACTCCATCAACATAGCAGATTTGAAGGGAAGATGCTGCTCTGTTGTCGTGACGTCAGCAGAAGATGTAGAATCCTCGATAGCAGTGTCCTGTGACGGGTTTCAAAGATCAGGCAGGTAATTAGCAACTACCTTCCTGTCAGTTCTTAGGCCCATAGTAAAAAAATAAAAATAAATAGTCCAGGATAACCTGTTTTATATTTTAATTATTTATTTTTAAGGGTTTTTTAAATATTATTTTGAATATTACGTCACTGAAAAACATTTTGTAACACAAGAATCCATTTAACAGTCTCGTTCATCTCTAAAACAGACTTCTTGATCGGCATGCTGCTAAAAAAAAAAACAAAAAAACACTGCATGTCTAATATAATCAGTGTAATTAAAAATTAACATGCATTAATCGCCAGATCCGATGTAAACAGATGATGTTCCACTTAGCATTGTCTTATGCACATATCATTAGACAAAGCTCAATATTGCTAAGTAAACAGGCAGCGCTCGAAACAGAATGCTCCAAATAATTCCAGCTAAGAAAACCGTCAGACTAGCCTGTGTCATATTAAACAATTTAAGCGATAATTATAGAGCTGGACAAACAAAGGAGAAAATCACATAGGAATCATGTAATTGTCTGAATTTTATTTAAGCATACAAAAGAAATTGTAATTCTGGAACAAAGGTCTCCTTAGAAGTTTTTTTTTATTTTATTTTATTAAATAAGAGAAAAAAAATTGTGTCGTCTGGTCGGGCGAAGCACAGCACTGAGAAATTTGCATTATTATTATTATGATTTTATCTTTTTTATATATTACATTGAGTTTTACAATATAAACAGGCAGCTAAAAATTATTTGATATCGTAACACAAAAAAAAAAAATAACAGGAGCCAATAAAACAGATATATAAATGCGACCAGGAGCGTTCATGTACATATTAAATCAAGGTGACATTAGCACGTAGGTTTATATCCATTTATTAGGCATAAAAATATGGAGGCTCTAAACTTAGAGAAGGAAAGCTGTGGCTCGCGCTTCTAAATGCGTGATTTTTTTAAGCCGGTGTTTGAAATCCAGATGTGACCTTACATGGCAGCCGGCTGCCATGATGATTGATGGTTCGTGAATGAGCGCCCCGGAGTACTCCATCTTGTGAGTCAACAAGGTATTGCATTGTTCCATTACAGAAATCCATTGGAGTGTCACGCTGAAGTTCATAGATTAGTGGTTATCATAAAATGTAGTTGAACCCATGTCAAACATTCAAACATTTCTTGGTTCTCTTTCGGAAATCAGTTAGTCCATTGTCTTTTTTTTTAGCGTTGCGTCCTTTCCTATTCCCGCTCAATATCATATGGCACGGAGCTGATCACAGTTTTCTTGCTGTAATAAGGAAGTTTTTCAAAATTTGTAGTAGTGTGAAGTCATATGAGGGCAGTATGGAGGGAGGCTCAATGGTTAGTACTATTGCTTTACAATGCTGAGGTCTTGGGTTCAAATCTCACCAAAAACAAGATCTGTTCTCCCTGGGTTTCCTCCGCTTTCCTCCCACACCCCACCGACCAAAAGAACTTGCACTATACAGGAAAGAGAGGACCCCACTGACCATAAGAGCTTACACTCTACAGAAGATACTATGTTGATGCACTGGTCCTGAAGAAGAGGTATATCCTCGAAACGCGTAGACCGATAAAATAAAAGAATACGTTTATAACATCAACGTGCTACATCTTCATTTTGGCTGATGCGCGGCATTAACCCCCTCTTCACTCTGATTTGTATGCACATCCACGTGGGGCTGCAGCAGACGCCATCATCCTATGCTTTATCAGTGGTTGTGACTATCACAACCTTTTCAGGTGAGTGTATTTTTCCTGATCTACCTCACTGATCTGTTGGTATTACACTATCAGCGCTCCTTATTTTTCAGTTTATACTCTACAGAAGAGGGAGGACCCTGCTGACCATAAGAGCTTACACGCTACAGAAGAGGGAGGACCCTGCTGACCATAAGAGCTTACACGCTACAGAAGAAGGAGGACCCTGCTGACCACAAGAGGCTGCACTCTACAGGAGTGAGAGAGAGGGAGAGATAGGACCCCACTGACCATAAAAGCTTAAACTCTTCAGGGGAGAGCGAATGGGAGAGAGAGGACCCTGTTGATCATAAGAGCTTACACTATACAGGAGAGAGAGGACCTCGCTGACCATAAGACCTTACACTCTACAGAAGAGGGAGGACCCTGCTGACCACAAGAGACTACACTCTACAGGAGAGAGCGAGAGAGAGATAGGACTGTACTGACCATAAGAGCTTACACTCTACAGGGGAGTGAGAGATAAAGAGAGAGGAACCCACTGAGCATAAGAACTTACACTCTACAGGAGAGAGAGAGATAGAGAGGACCCCGCTGGCCATAAGAACTTACACTCTACAAGCGAGAGAGAGGACCCCATTGAGCATAAGAGCTTACACTCTATAGGAGAGAGACTTACCTAGTAAAGGCCGCTTTACACGCTGCAATATCGGTACCGATATTGCTAGTGTGGATACCCGCCCCCATCTGTTGTGTGACACGGGCAAATTGCTGCCCGTGCGGCACAACATCGCCCAGACCTGTCACACATACTTACCTCCCTGGCGACGTCGCTGTGACCGGCGAACCACCTCCTTTCTAAGGGCGCGGTTCGTTCAGCGTCACAGCGGCGTCACAGCAGCGTCACTGAACCACCGCCCAATAGAAGCGGAGGGGCGGAGATGAGCAGTACGTAACATCCCGCCCACCTCCTTCCTTTGCATTGCGGCCAGGAGGCAGGTAAGGAGATGTTCCTCGTTCCTGCGGTGTCACACGGAGCAATGTGTGCTGCCGCAGGAACGAGGAACAACTTCGTTACTGCTGCAGTAACGATATTTGAGAATGGACCCCCATGTCACCGATGAGCGATTTTGCACGTTTTTGCGATGATGCAAAATCGCTCATAGGTGTCACACGCAACGGCATCGCTAATGCGGCCGGATGTGCGTCACAAATTCCGTGACCCCCAACGACTTCGCATTAGCGATATCGTAGTGTGTAAAGCCCCCTTTACTCTACAGATGGAAATCAACTCTGCTGTACAGACTATGCTTTGCTGGGAACAGCTGATCTGTGATAGCTCTGGTACAGTCCACCACTGTACAATGTATGATAATCCGTATGTCATAGCTACAAGACATTAAGGGGAGGTCACACAACAATGAAAAATGATGCTAGCTCGATCTCTGATACTTCTGCAGAGTGGGAAATGGTGCCAGGGAAGTTGTTGTTTTTTAAGAGCTGCAAATCAAATCTCAAAATGCTTGCGTGATACCACAAATTTCAGGAAATTCTACTCGAACTCGACTTTCTATGAATTGCACAGCTCATCTCTGGTTGAGTGTCTATATTATTCCTATGGTTGACATGTCGCTAGACTTTCTATCGAAGGTTCATAGTTTAGTCCCTATATAATACTCTTGGTTGAGTCTCGATGCAATGCTTGAGGTTGAGTCACTAAATAATACTTATAGTTGAATTCCTATATTATACTTTTGGCTGACTCTTGAATATTTTTAATTGAATCTTTATATTATGGTTGAGTTCTTTCCTTATTAATATTTTTAGTTTTGTCTCTATATAAAACTTGTATTTGAGTGATTATATAATATTTTTGGTTGTGTCCCTACATAAAACTTGTGGTTGAGTGATTATATAATATTTTTGGTTGTGTCCCTACATAAAACTTGTGGCTGAGTGATTATATAATATTTTTAGTTGTGTTTGCTTTATCTATTTAAATATTTGAATAGTCACTTGCTTCTTGCTAAGGTTGTCAGAGTGTAATGCACATATTTCATCCATCATTAGGTGAATAACCATGCACATTACATTAATGTCAGATAGGTATAGTATTATGCAGATCTCTCAGATTCAGGATTAATATGACATTTTTTGAAGTCTTATTAATTATTAGGGATGATCGAATACCTCAAATATTCGGCTTCGCAAATATTCGACAAATAGGTCACCCTTATGCGAATATTCGATGCACAATGTAATTCTATGGGAGCCCAAATAGTTCCGAATAGTTGTTATTCGGGTTTCCCATAGACTTAAGCCTGCTTTACACGGTACGCTCTATCGTGCAATTTCACGAGCGATCGTACCGGCCCTGTCGTTTGTGCGTCACGGGCAATAAGTTGCCCGTGGCGCACAAAGTCATTAACCCCCGTCACACTCACTTACTTGCTGTGCGACGTCGCTGTGGGCGGCGAACATCTTCTTCCTGAAGGGGGAGGGACGTTTGGCATCACAGCGACGTCACACAGCGGCCGGCCAATAGAAGCGGAGGGGCGGAGATGAGCGGGACGTAAACATCCCGCCCATCTCCTTCCTTCCGCATAGCCGGTGGGTGCCGCGGGATGGAGGTAAGCTACTGTTCATCATTCTCGGGGTGTCACACGGAGCGGCGCGTGCTACCCCAGGAACGATGAGCAACCGGGGCCATTTTAATGAAACGAGATTATGAAACCGAGTGACGAGTACACGACTCACGATTTGTGAGCGATACTGCGTCATTCGGAGGTGTCACACAGCCCAACGTCGCAAGCAATGCCGGATGTGCATCACAAAAACCGTGACCCCGACGATCTATCGCACGATAGACGTCTCGTGTAAAGCATCCTTTACAATGCGCATCGAATATTCGCGAATAGTTGAATAGCGGCGACCTATTCGGCATATATTCGTGAGCCGAATATTTGAGGTATTCAATCATCCCTATTAATTATCTTAATGTTGGTTCCATAAACTATATTGCTACCTGCAAGGAAGTCAGATCGGCAGTAGAGAGAAAATTCTGGATCTGGAGTCAATCCCAATCTTGAGAACAACATGTTCTATTAATAATAAGTTGGATACAGCTTGTAAAGTGTTTTTAAAATGTTCTTATTAATCTATTCTTTATTCTTTTAGCCAAGTGACCATTACATTAGGCTTGGAAACAATTCTACAGTACAGAGGAAGTAATAATAATTTTTACAGAATTAAATTATTTCTTTCTTTGTAAGAAGAGGGGAGAAAAATAATGTAAAATATTATAAGAGTCACCAGTGTCTGGTGTTTTCATGTATTCACATATTATATTCAAATTCAAAATAGCTTTATTGACAGGACCAAGTACATGTTGACATTGCCAAACAAGTGGTTAACTAGAGATGGGGATAGAGGCTCTTCCAGGGTGGGGTATAGAAGTCCATAACATATCAGGTGTCAGGATTCCACAAGGGAGTGCAGAAGCCGAGTGGACACATCTCTCCCTAGAGCAGTAGTAAAGCTCACAGGAACGCACACACAGAGAACGAGTAGTCAGTAAGCAGAGTCAGCGCCAGGAGGTCACGTCAGAACAAAGGGAATGAGCAAGCCGTAAACCAGGTGGAAGCACGAGAGTCAGGAGCTGAGAGAGCACATAGATACCAAAACAGGAATTATTGACAAGGTCAAGTAATGTCACTGAAGTCAGAAGTTGGGAGTTCGGTCTGAGCAATGGAGGGGGCAGGGACCAGGACAGTGGACAGGACCGGGGTCAATAAGACAGGGAAGACAAACAAAACACAGGAGACGGAGGTCAGGGACAGGTCAGCTGGGTAGCAGCATGGATAAGGGAACTCACAAAACAAGACGTGCACGCTGTAACACAGGAGCTATCACTGGCTTTGCTCTGGGGGAAACCACGCCAAGAAAAATCAGCGTGCGTCCAGGAGCAAGGCACTACTGAGCAAGCCCCACCCACCAGACTTAATCTTGCAGGGACCAGCAGCAGTCATGACATCAGACTCCTCTTAATCTGTGACAAGGACTGACAAATTGTGCCTCTATGTCCTCTGCCCTTGCTCCAGTATTATGGACAGTTTCTTTTCTTCCTCCATGGAGTTGAAGTCTGAGAAGAGATCAGACAGTCTCCTGAAGTGAGTGACCCTCACTGCGGAGAATTTGGGGCACCTCAGCAAGAAGTGGGCTTCCTCCTCCATGGCCTCCTGGGGGCACTGTTGGCATAGTCTGCTCTCTCACGGCTTGTAGTTCTGTCGGTGTCACCCAGATTCAATGAGTAGACTGTGGTTGCTCACTCTGTACCAGCTCAGGATTGTTTGTTTTTCATATCCTTTTCTGTCGTTCTTTGGGGTTTGCTAATTTTTCCAGCTATGGGCCCAATTTGTACTCCGCTTGTAGGTTCTGGTATGTCGTCAATTTCTAGGATTTGTTTATGATGTTTTTCCAGATTCTGAGCTATTCCTCCTTGCATTTGTGTACCGTCTTCTGGATTTCGCTTTTTGTCATGCCATGTAGGTGGGTGGCTGGGTCAGGCTGGCTGTGGGTGCTTTGTGTTGGAGGGCTTTGTTTTCCAGGGTTTTCCTGGTGTAGCCAGGCTTTGTGATGGTAGGAGCTGGCACTGCTGCTTTGTAGATGAGCCTTGAATGACATCACCTTCTCCTGGATTGCAAGGTATAGTGGGAATCTTCCCAGCTCTGCTCGGCAGGTGCTGTTTGATGTGCTCCGATCGACTTGAAGGAGGGTCTTGCAGAACTCTAGGTGGAATATTTCTGTTGGTCCAGAGTCCCACTTTGGTCAGTTTGAGTATGCGACTGGGCCACAAATGTCACTGTCATACAGAAGGATTGGGGCCATGGTGGTATCAAATTATATTTCTTAGGCATTAATACATTTTATAGCTTTTATGTTTCGTTGGGTACATAATGTATAGAATATAACATACTTCTAAAATTATTTACATAAATATGAAACTCCAAAAGATTTTGGTTTCTAGATCCAACTATGTCTTCATATTCAGGACCATACTTTTGCTGTAGATGGGAAGGCATGTACTGGGTTTACCTTCACCCTTGTAAAACCACCAATAGATGAGACTCATTTCAAAGGGATTAACACTAGAACTACTGGACTCGTGACACCTATATAGAAATACATGGTGCAAAGCAGTCAAAATGACTACATCAGTAGTTCTAGTGTTAAATCGCTAGGATAGGACATCAGTTTATGATCAGTGGGGGTCTGACCTCGAAAAATCCTCACCAATAAAAGGGCTGGGTTCCAATCATTTTCATGATCAAATGTCCAAGAGGTCAGACCCCCACCAATCATAAAATAGTGGCATGTCCTAGCAATATGCAATCAGTTTATGAGCTAAAACTCCCCCTCTAAGCTATCATTCAATCACATACTTAGATCTGCTCATCTGTATTTTGCAAAATAATAGAATATACAAAAATCAATATAAAATATTACTGTGTTATAGTGTAAACTGGTTAAAAAAACTCCCAATGTGCTGAGATGAAAAACTGAGTAATTTCTTGAAGAAAAATAAGCTCATTTCGAAGAAAAATGAATGGTTCTTCCCTTATGGTCTTTATCAGTCAATTTAAGAAAATGGCGGCAAAGTGTGGCAAAAAGTTAAAAAGTACCTCACCACTCCCCTGGCTGGCCACCCCTGGCTGCTCACTGCCTTCCATCTCATTTTACGCTCCTCTTCTTTACGCCAGTGTCTTTACTTTAGACCAGACAGTCAGACAGGTGAGCCAGGAAGGGAGCATTCTTATTTTTTGTTTTTATATATATATATATATATATATATAACTTTTATTATGTTCTGGAGTCTGGTGAGACCCCATAGAATAATAAGGACAATTTATTTAATGGAAATTAACTTTGCTGTTAATCGAATTTATAAGGAAACTTTGAACAATTTGGCAAAAATCAAATTTTATCAGATCCGCTCATCTCTACTCTACAGTCATTCACATGGGTTAAAATTTTTACCAACTGTTTATGACTCAGCTATAGTCACAATCTTGCTGAACAGTAACGGTTAACGAGACCAAAAAAAACATACTCAAGTCACCACATTCCTACTGTGCCATCACTGTTCTCTGTCTACTGTCCGACCTCCGTACCTCTGTCACACTCCATATCTGGCCCAATGTTTACTCTGGGCTTTTGGATGCAAGGTGGCCTGAAGTTCTGCGACTATGCGTAGTGACCTCAAGAGCCCGTGGGTGAAAGTCCCGGCTGGTGTTCACTCTGGATCTGGACTTCTAGCCACTAGCACTCTCTGGCGTTTACTATGCACATGCAGCGGGCTAAAGACCTAGTCTAGAATGAACACCAGCATAGAGGTGCAATGCGATGAAGGAATGGAGGACCGGACAGTGGGCAAGGAGCAACAGTGACAACTGGAGGTCAGTGACATCTGGAGTAAGAATTGAGGTAAGTATAGTTTTTTTTTAAAATTTTATGTTTATTATGCTCTGGTCTCAGTACAGACCTTTGGTCATAAGAACGAACATTCGATTCACAGAGATTATCTTCATTGCAAATCAAATTTCCTGCAAAACCTGCATGTTTTACCTAATTCAAATTTCGGCAGAATCGTTCATCTCTAATTGACATTCATGGTAAGTTTTTAGGTTCACATGGCACGCACAGGACATTGGGACAAAAGACATCAATAAAATCTAAACAATTATTTGGAAAGCATTAGAAACTAAATAAACCTTATATATTGGGTCTGAAGTGACTTCCAAATGGGATTGTCTTCTGATGGACCTTTGGGAGTCCTGTTTCATTATGGACTCATCATTATGTTAGAGGGGGGCCCATTAGATGATCGTTGGGCATATCATGGCTAGAGATGAGTGAACCAGTTCGGGTTTGGAAACTGACTTCCAAAAAAAACAAATTCAGGTTTTCAGTTTGAGTGAGTTACAAGTGCAAACCACTCATGCGAGCAGCGCTGTTCTTGGGTATGAGTGATGCTCAGCCCTGTGTGAGCCGTGTGCAGTGTCTGATCAGCTCATACTAGGGGTAAAATGAGTGATCGGATGTAGTGTGCACACACAAACAAACAAAAGAAAGTTTGAAAAACCAAGCCTACCCTCTCCCGGAAGTGTTCTTCTTATGTCTGGCAGCATGTTGGTGGAGTCACGATCTGCCCAATTACAGACCTCCATTGAGGTTCGGATCAAGTTGCGGTAACAATATCAAACCTTTTTAAGGTACGAATGTACCTGGCGAACTGAACTTCCAAAGGTGCGATCATCTCTAGTGATTGCCATGTCTAACGTCTTTGGATATTCAAGTAGAAAAATGTTTTTTTTTTCTAGTTTATGTAATATATAAATCTGAGTGTATGTATGTATGTATGTGTGTGTATAAATGTATGTGTATGTACATGTATGTATGTCCGCTAAAGGAATCCCCACCGTTGCATTTACAATCACGATATTTTGCACTCCCGCCTCATTTAACTCAGGCAACATCATAGACTATGGGGCACTTTGCACACTACGACATCGCAGGTGCGATGTCGGTGGGGTCAAATCGAAAGTGACGCACTTCCGGCGTCGCTGTCGACATCGTAGTGTCTAAAGCATTTTTGATACGATTAACGAGCGCAAAAGCGTCATAATCGTATCATCGGTGTAGCCTCGGTCATTTCCATGAATTGGGAAAGACCGATGTTACGATGTTGTTCCTCGTTCCTGCGACAGCACATATCGCTGTGTGTGAAGCCGCAGGAGCGAGGAACATCTCCAACCTGCATCCCGGTCGGCCATGCGGAAGGAAGGAGGTGGGCGGGATGTTTACGTCCCACTCATCTCCGCCCCTCCGCTTCTATTGGCCTGCTGCCGCGTGACGTCGCTATGATGCCGCAAGACCCGCCCCCTTAGGAAGGAGGCGGGTCGCCGGCCAGAGCGACGTCGCACGGCAGGTGAGTGCTTGTGAAGCTACCGTAGCGATAATGTTCGCTACGGCAGCTATCACAAGATATCGCAGCTGCGACGGGGGCGGGGACTATCGCGCTTGGCATCGCAGCATCGGCTTGCGATGTCATAGTGTGCAAAGTGCCCCTAAGTTTTGAGAGGAAAATTTAACCCCGTGCTTTACAGTTATTCACCAAAAAACCTGCTTACATTAAAATCAATGGAGCTGGAAGCTACAGGTCATTAATTGGAGCTGTGACTGGTTGCTTTAGACATACTGTTTGGTAAGGAGAACTCTCCATTGAGATCTGAGGTCCTGAAGGATCGATAAGCAAGTTAACTAGGCTTGCTAAAGGTGAGTGTATGAAAATATAACATTCACCTACGAATTATCTATACTGCTACATTTAAATCGGTGCGCTTTTTGTTTTCTTTTCCCTTTCTCTTTGGTGAACATTTAGGCAAAGAAGGACATTCATAGTATTACAGATTATGTGTCAGTTAATATGATTTTGGTGGAGAGATGGATAGAGAGAGCTAGAGAAAGACAGACAGACAAAGACAGACAGACAAAGAGACAGAGACACAGACAGAGAGAGACAGACAGATGGAGAAAGAGACAGACAGAGAGAGACAGAGCGACAGACAGGTAGACAGACATAGAGACAGACAGAGACAGACAAAGAGACAGACAGGTAGAAAGACAGACAGAGAAAGATAGAGACAGAGAGAGACATAGAGAGACAGAAAGAGGCAGACACAAACAGAGACAGAGATTGATAGAGATAGAGACAGACAGAGAGACAAAGAGACAGAGATGGATAGAGAGACAGACAGAGAGACAGAATGAGAGAGAGAGAAACACAGAGCCAGACAGAGATAGAGAGAGCCAGACAGGGATATAGACAGACAGAGACAGAGAAAGAAACAAAGCGACAGACTGAGAGATAGACAGGGAGAGAGACAGACAGAGAGACAAAGAGAGAGACAGACAAAGAGAGATAGAGAGACATATAGAGAGAGAAAGACAGAGACAGACAGAGACACAGAGAGAGACAGACAGAGCGACATGGATAGATAGAGAGACAGACAGAGAAACAAAGAGACAGACAGAGAGACAGAAAGAGAGACTCAGACAGAGACAGACAGAGAGATAGAGAGAGACAGAGACAAACAGAGAGACAGGCAGACAGAGTCAGATAGAGAGACAGATACAGACAGAAAGACAGAGAGATTGATAGACAGAGATAAACAGAGAGACAGGCAGACAGAGTCAGATAGAGAGACAGATACAGACAGAAAGACAGAGAGATTGAGAGACAGAGACAAACAGAGAGACAGGCAGACAGAGTCAGATAGAGAGACAGATACAGACAGAAAGACAGAGAGATTGAGAGACAGGAAGACAAACAGAAAGAGACAAAGAGAGACAGACTGACAGAGAGAGACAGACAGAGAGGGAGAGTGGGAGAGAGAAGAGAGTCACTTAGTTATCCCGGGCAATGCCGGGTTCTACAGCTAGCACTGTATAAAAGTTTATCACTGGATAATCTTTTTTTTGTAATCTAGAATACATACAATGTTATATATACTGTACAATTCTCTGTTCCATTTTGTATAAATTGCATTTATTATAACATTTTTTGATAGCTCGTGTTTAGAATTGGTAGTATCGGTGTAGGATCTGCAAAACCTTTCATGTTCTGGTCAGATAACTAAATTTAAAATTATACTTAAGATACAGACGTGAAATTTGTATCTCCACTGATCTGGGGCACGGCACTGGATTACATCTGAATGAGTTCACCCAACAGTTCTGCTCTTTTGATAAAGAAGAAGATAAACTAACATGGTTGTCAACTTTGACAGATAGCCCCGTGTCCACACATAGACATCCTAACGCTCTTCCCGAATTCTCTTTCCTTTATTTCTAATATTTTCTGACCTTCTTTTTTGAAAATATAATTGTAGACTTAGAAAAAAAAAAGAGCAAAAAGAAAAAAAAAAGAAAAAAAGTCTTTGCTTTTTTTGTAATGCTAAATAACTCAAGAATAAAATACAAAATACCCAACATTCTGATTTCTACTCTCTCTTCTCTTTCCCATTAAGCAACATTTAATATTCATTTCACATTTTTTTCCTATTAATTAAAAGTAAACCGTATATTGTATGGTACATTATCCCTCTAACAGCCCCATGTGGAGATCATGAAGTGGAAGACTAATAGTGTAGACTTTAGCATTTAGTTTTAACCAGAATAATTTACATACTGTATCTGGAAGAAGTGTCCAAGGCGATGTGTAAATAAGAGAAGCGCGAAGATATCGAAGACCTTAGTTAGTGCACTCTGGACAAAAGATGCATAGGCTCCCCTTGTATTCCGCCAGTAAGCTAATTTAATGAGACGTCTTCTTGGAAAACAAATTATTAAATCAAGGCGTTTGGCAGAAAGAAAAATCGGCATCTTCTATTTTTATTTTTTTATTTATTTATTTTTTTATATTTTTTTTGCTATTACCCCAAATGGCAAAGGTAATTCTCCCCACTGTTCATTAAGGTTTACCTTTACAATTTATCAATGTAGTCTTTTTTATCAACATATCTCATTTCTGCTGAGGTTTCAAAATTAGAACCTGATTACCGAGAGCATAATAAACAACACAGATATTCATAAAACGGTGATGGGTTCCTTGGATTTGCATTTTTTCCCCGTGAACAAGTGCAAACCTAACGGGTCAGTCTATAAATGCTTATGCAAATATAGAATCAATAATCTATGCTAATTGGCATATGTGATGAATGGCAGGTGCACCGTCATTACACAAACAAACTCCATTTATCATATACTTCCGGAATAAAAATAGCAGAAATTCACCCCTTTACAGAGATATGCAAATTTTTCTTCTTTTTTTTTTTTTACGTCTATATGTTTGCTGATTTTCGTAGATTGCCGTCTCTTAAATCCGCTCCGAAATTAAATGTAATGCAAAAAAAAGACCCTGTTATTCCGTTTTAGTTAATAACCTTTTCTTTCTAATAAAAAACGACTTTAAAAAAAACACCGGAGTTTAAATTATTTTTTCGTTCCCAAACTGGAGAGGTTTAAAATTGGGAAACCACAGTTTTAAGAGATTTAGCATAATTTGTATGTGAATTAAGGGTTTTTTGTGGTTACTGATTTACGGATTTGGGAGAGAATGAGTGACACAGTAAGATAGAATTCTAATTATCTACAAATCACTAATTTCCATAGGGAGACAGTAAAGATAAGAGGTCAAATGCAAAGACAAGGATGGTGGTGAACGTGACGCTGAGCGCAAACACGGCCCCGAGCCACTTACTGTTGAAATTTCACGTTTGTTTGTCTCACTTTGGTGGTTAAAGAAAATGTGTTATAATAATTGCAACTCATCTGTATAAAAGCTGTTGCATATTATAGCAGATCCCCATGTATCTGCATCTAGTATCATGAAAAATGTAACAAAATGCAAAGGTACATGAGGCTTCTGTAAGACATATTCCTATCATGTTTTTCCAAAAATAAGCCCTAGCTTGATTTTTATGGATTTTTAGGGTAGGCTTTAAATATAAGCCCTACTCCAAAAATAAGCCCTACTTAGTCAGCGCCTCCAGCACTAGGTTATGTCACGTGACATTAGGTTATGTCACTAACATCACGGAGACATAACTTAACACTGGAGGCACTGGAAAAGGCTTAATGTAGCTCCCAAATCATCCTGCCGCTTCCTCCCACCATGGCAGGGTAAAATCTGCTCACCCACTCCCGAGTCCCACCTAAGGAGTGTTGTCACCTGTTTCCCACCTCCTGGCCACTACTGTGTTACGATGTTGACTTGGCTGCCACTCCTGAGGCCTGCCTACCGAATGTTGCCTACTGGAGCACCTCCCAGCCGCTACTGTGTTATGGTGTGGGCTTGGCAGCCGTTCCAGGGTTCCAGCTCCTGCCTCCTGAGTGCCTACTCTTGGATCCCACCTCCCGGCCGGCTCTGCTTGTTCCTGTAGAAGCAGCAATGTGTGATGTCAAAACCACCATTCCCGAGTCCTGCTCGAGACTTCTGCCTTCTGCCCCCTCCCGGCCGCATAGAGAAGAAGAGTGCCACTGCCACACAAAGTGTTTTGAGATTGTCAGCAAGTGTTACCATAAGAGACCCTGACACTGCACCAGCATTTGTGAAATGTTAGCTAGCCATACACCTTCAAGCTGAAGCTGGCCATACACCTTCAAGCTGAAGCTAGACATACACCATCAAGCTGAAGCTGGTTATACAGCTTCAAGCTGAGGCTGGCCATACACCTTCAAGCTGAAGCTGACCATACACCTTCAAGCTGAAGCTGGCCATACACCTTCAAGCTGAAGCTAGACATACACCATCAAGCTGAAGCTGGTTATACAGCTTCAAGCTGAGGCTGGCCATACACCTTCAAGCTGAAGCTGACCATACACCTTCAAGCTGAAGCTGGCCATACACCTTCAAGCTGAAGCTGGCCATACACCTTCAAGCTGAAGCTGGCCATACACCTTCAAGCTTAAGCTGGCCATAAACCATCAAGCTGAAGCTGGCCATACACCATCAAGCTAAAGCTGGCCATACACCTTCAAGCTGAAGCTGGTTATACACCTTCAAGCTAAAGCTGGCCATACACCTTCAAGCTGAAGCTGGCCATAAACCATCAAGCTGAAGCTGGCCATACACCATCAAGCTGCAGCTGGACATACACCTTCAAGGTAAATTGAAGCATAAATGTGTGATTGTTGTTCATGGAAAAAATAACCCCTCCTCCAAAAATAAGCCCTAGCAGTTTTTTTGGAAACGGAAATAATATAAGACCCTGTCTTATTTTTGGAAAAACAAGGTATTTTCAAAGGAATTACATTGGTTGTATTTGCATAAGGATGAGAGATAGAGAGGAAAGTAAACCACTTTGTTTCTGGCACCTGTACTCAGCACCATGGAGAGGGGTAGTTCAGTACCGGATCTAATTTCAAAGTTAAATAAAAAAAAATCCATTAATTAAAAAATCATTGAAAAACACAAGTGTTAAAACATCTCAAAAAATCTCATTTTGTATTATAGTACAGTTGGAATAAATCTGTAAATTTGCACTTTTTATATGATGCATGCCATTTTCAGATCATGCTGGCTCCCCTCTGTCTAAAAGCCGCTTTACATGCAGCGACATCGCTGAATTCGTGACGCACATCCGGCCTCGTTAGCGACGTCGTTGTGCGTGACACTTTCCAGCGACCGCTAACGATCCGAAAAGTGCCAAAAATTGTTGGTTGTTGACACTTCGTTCATTTCCCAAAAATCGTTGCTCATTTGGTACGCAGGTCGTTCGTCGTTCCTGAGGCAGCACACATCGCTACGTGTGTCACCCCAGGAACGACGAACAACAGCGTACCTGCATCCTCCAGCAACGAGGTGGGAGTGACGCTAATGCGGCTGCTCTCCGTCCCCCCCCGCTTCTATTGGACGCCTGCTGAGTGACGTAGCTGTGACGCCACATGAACCTCCCCCTTAAAAAAGAGGTTGTTCGCCGGTCACAGCAACATCGTTAGGAAGGTATGTGAGTGTGACGCGTACCGGCGATATTGTTCGCCACGGGCAGCGATTTGCCCGTGACGCACAAACGACGGGGGCGGGTGCGATCGCTAGCAATTTCTCAGCGTGTAAAGCGGCCTTAAGTGTTAAAATATGTAAAGTACATGAGACCTTACACATTTCAGACCTATAATGGTTCTTAATCATGGTACTTATTATGATTAAGGCTAAACATAGGTCTGAAATGTGTAAGTTCCCATGTACTTTACATTTTTTAACACGTGTGTTTTTTTTTAACAATTTTTGAATAAATGGATTTTCTAACTTAACCTAGAAATTGGAGCCGGTGCTGGATTTTTTCTATTCCCTTTCCATTTGCTCTTTCTCCTGGGTGTGCCGCCTTGGAATCTCCGTGCACCGATGTGGACCTCATGAAGGCAGCTACATGGGAGGCTGAATATACGATTTCTCTCTTTTTTGTCTACTCAGCACCATAATGAATAGCTCATTTCAATCTTTACCACAGGAGAGCTGAACATTTTTTCTTTTTTTCTAAATGATTTACTAATGGTACCTGGTTTTAAAACCCTATTACGTGCTCTTATTTATTAGTTAAGAGGAGTTATAAATGGGTCACTGCTGAAGGGGAAGGCTGAGTGGCCACTCGCAGGCTAATGTTTTCCAGCTAGACCCTGATCTTACCTAATTAAACCACAGATGTGAAAATTCAGCTCAACCGAGACTTGTGTTTTCAATAGAGGAAGCTCCTTCCACCTTTACTAGGAACAAAAGGTTCAAATGTTTCAATAAAAACTATGTAAACATGCGTAGGGTGGTAGCTATGGATGTGTGCTAACTGTTCTACACCCTGGCATACTACACAAAATTGGGGTTTGTGGGTGTATGTGTTTACTAGTGCTGATACTTTGAGTACCTTCAGGCTGGTCCCGTTATGCTCCTCACAAGATCAATGGGACTTGTTGATAAGGATGAAGGACATGTTGATAACCACAAAATAATCTTTACTTGGCAGAACACTTGAGCCCAGAATACAGCAGGCAGCACACTTCATGGCATCTTGTGTATAAGACAAATGCACAATCATTGCAGTTAGAAAGTTAAATTAGCTCTCTGTCTCTACGTCAGTGGAACCCACGGGTCAATATGTTTCGATAAGTATGCTGCACCCATACCAACCATCAGTGAATCCTCTTGAGGCCCGCTCTTAGAGCCGCTTCCCTCTTCCTTGTGTTCTCAGCTGGACAGCATCCTAACGTCACCAGGTCCCTGAAAACTGGCATACATTGGATTCACTACAATCTTAGCTTCTTTCCCCCAGGTCTCCTACATCTTGCCTGCCAATGGGACCACTGTCGCTCCAACAGGTTTCTTATTGTTTCTGCGCTATTTGTTTCCTTCACTGGAACTCTCAACACACTAACTCCTGAACCGGGAACTTGCTTTCCTCTTATGCTTTTAACCCCCTTCCCACTGTGGGCTGGTCCTAAATTTAACCCTGTCATGTCTGAATACAGGATCCTGCAACCCACAGGGAAATCTAAACATATGAACAAGGAGACAAGGACATCTTGTGGCCAGTATTAGTACTGCGGTCCACTTAACATCTTATAAACTAAACATTGTACATTACATTACATTATGTTACACTCTAGCAACCACATGTTATGGCACACTTGCATTAATCCATTGGTGTGTTCAGGGGGAAAAATGACTGCAGGTCCATCTTCTTACAACAACATGATCCTCCTTTACCCTGACTTTATCTTTAGGGGAAACAGAGAGAAAGCCACATAGACCCCAAGATGGTTGTCTAATCGGTGTTTTTTTACCTTCCCACGTTAGTACAAAATGAATTGGAAACCTTAAGGAGTATTGCTATGTTCATATTTATGGCATATATATGTGAAATTCCATAAATGTGTGATGGGTGGGAACTTAAATTTAGTAAATAAAAATGCACACCAGTGCCTTTAAAATGATATTAAAGGGAACCTGTCACCAGATTTGGTGACTATAAGCTGCGGCCACCACCAGTGGGCTCTTATATACAGCATTCCAGAATAATGTATATAAGAGCCCAGGCCGCTGTGTAGAATGTAAAAGCCACTTTTATATTACTAGATATAGAAACTTGGCACTCAAGATAAATGTGAATAGTGTTCTTTTATTGAGAACAACTTGTAGGACCAGGACAAGCACAGATGTTTCGGGCAAAGACCTTCATCTGTGTGCGTGCAGGGGGTCCTCAGAAGGTATAGCAACTTCGCAACCGTCATAGTCAGGCATGAAGCGGTGTCCACTATTCACACTTTTCTTGAGTGCCAGGTTTCTACATCTACTTAAGATGGTTTTGAACCCTACTTGAGCACCACCCCAGAAGTTCCGTGTGTATCAACTCACTTTTATAATACTCACCTAAGGGATGGTCCAGTCTGTTGGGTGTCATTGCTCTCCGGTCTGGCACCTTCTCTCTCCGGTCCGGTGCCTCCTCTCTGGGTTGATTGCTGTCTTCCTTCTTCTTCTGAGGCTCATGTGCATGACGCGTCCTAGGTCCTACACACAGGAAGGCATTGAGATCCTGCACAGGCACACTTTGATCTGCCCTGCTCAGAGCAGATCAAAGTTTTGTAGTTTGCATGCAGTTTGTAACCTTTCCTCGCGCCTGCGCATTACAGTACTTAACCTTCGTCCGGCTGAATAGGTACAATTGTAACTATTCCCTTTTTACATTGCAATAATTTTTTTTTTGAAAGGCCGTAGAGGGCTGAAATTTTGTGACACCTCAGCAGTTTTGGTCCAGAATATATTGGCCAAATTTCAATAAAATATCTCCATCCCCTTTCGAGATAAGGGGTCGAGAAATGTTGGCAAAATTATGCAGCCTGACAAAGGTTAAATTTGCTCTGAGCATAGCAGATCAAAGTGCACCTCTGCAGGACCGCAATGCCATGTGTGGATGATATAGATGCATCATCCACATGGGGCTGGGAAGAAGGAGGACGGAGATCACAGCAGAGAAGAGGCAGAAAGCAATGACACCCATCAGACCAGACCGCCACATAGGTGAGTATTATAAAGGTGTCTTTTATGTTATACAGAGCGGTCTTATATACAGCATATTAGAATACTGTATATAAGAGCCCACTGGTGGTGGCCGCAGCTTATAGTCGCCAAATCTGGTGACAGGTTCCCTTTAAAAAAAAATCCTGTTTTCTCATTTGCTATTTCGAGTATTGACAAAATCATTCCCAGATGTTTTGGTGACTGCCTGATATGCAAGACTGACCTCTTATGTCTCATATGTAAGATGTCAATCCCGGAAAGCTGCTAAGACACTAAGTACAAAGCGAACAGCACAGATGATGTCAGACTTTGCTGTCTCATGTCTAGATGAGATCTGGTGCCACTGACATGGACATTTTTTGTCACTGAATCTCAAGCATTCATACTATTATTATATTTACTAAGAAGGACGACAAAAAGTGCATTAGTATGAAAAGCATACATCATTTTAATAGAGATACTTTGTAACATTCTGTTGTGCAAATACATTTTTACAATTTACATTTATAGTTTATTCTTGCAAAGGTCACATCTAATAAAATCTAAGTTTGCTAGAATTATATATCCAATGGCGGGAGAGACAATGTTCTTCTCTTTGTACACATATTCCTTAAAAGATGTAGTTTTTTACAAAAAGGCAAAAAGTTGTGGGCATAGGCAAACAATGATATGAATGATGATGAGGATGATATTGACATATTTACAAATATTAGGGCTTGGGCACATATCCAAGCCATGTGTTCTTAAGAGGGCTTTACACGCAACGACATATCTAACGATATGTCATCGGGGTCACGGAATTCGTGACGCACATATCCTGCATCGTTAGCGATGTCGTTACGTGTAACAGCTCTGAGCGAGTGTTAACGATCAAAAATACTCACCTTATCATTGATCGTTGACACGTCGTTCATTTTCAAAATCTCGTTGGTGACTCAGGTTGTTCGTCAATCCTGAGGCAGCCCACATCGCTACGTGTGACACCCCGGGAATGACGAACAACAGCTTACCTGCATCCGCCGGCAACGAGGTGGGCGTGTCGATAATGCGGCTGCTCTCCGCCCCTCTGCTTCTATTGGACGCCTGCTGTGTGACGTCGCTGTGACGCCGCACGAACCGCCCCCTTAGAAAAGAGGCGGTTCGCCAGCCACAGCGACGTTGCTGGGAAGGTAAGTCCGTGTGACGGGGCCTAGTGATATTGTGCTCCACGGGCAGCGATTTGCCCGTGATGCACAAACGATGGGGGTGGGTGCAATCGCTAGCGACATCACTAGCGATGTCGCTGCGTGTAAAACAGCCTTAAGTCTTTTGCATCAGCAATCGTACACTCTGTGAATGAAAAAGTAAAGGCAGATATAGTGCTAAACCGGAGCTGGGTTCCGTTTATTTTCAGGATCTGTTGGGGTCCTGGAGACACCATTATTCTTAAAATGGTAGCATGTCCTAAAGCTAAAGTATTTTTCGGATTATAAAATTCACTTTTCCTCCCAAAAATTTGGGATGAAAATTGAGGGGTGGGTCTTATAATCCGAATGTAGCTTACTGGGAGGTGGTAGAGAGGGGTTGTAGGAGGCAGGGACAATACTGTGGGTTGTAGGCGCTGTGTGGCGGACGCTGTGCTGCAGGCCATGTGCTGAAGTGCTGGTGCTCACTGCGGGCAGTGAGGCAAAGGCCATCCTGAAAATGTTGGTGGTGCAGACTTCAAATAATGGTGCCCAGAGTCGGCGCATGCGCAAATGGAGTTCTCAGCTTAAGTTCTCATCTGCGCATGCGCCTCCTCCAGCCCATTGACCCTCTCAGCAGTGGACTTAAGGAAAATGGTGTGTGCGTAGATGAGATCTGAGCTTGTTATTGAGCCGATAGGTCAATATGTGCATGCGCCGACTGTGGGCGCAATTTCTTTGAAGCCCGCACCGCCAACAGTTTCTGGATGTTGCCTGCCTCACAGTGCCCAAGGCAAACATGTGGGACACGTGCCGCACCGCCTGCAGCAACATCCTACTCCACCAACATCTCTGCCTCCTGTCACCCCGCTCCACCACCACTGCCTCACCTGTACCACCTTTTTTTTCTTTTTTTTACCTTTTTTTCCTCTAAGGGGTACTTTGCACGTTGCGACATCGCTACTGCGATATTGTCGGGGTCAAATCGAAAGTGACGCACATCCGGCGCCGGTAACGACATCGCAACGTGTAAAGCCTAGATGCGCCGATAAACGATAGCAAAAGCGTCGAAAATCGGTGGTCTGTGTAGCGTCGGTCATTTTCATAATGTCGCACCAATAGGAGATACGGTGTTGTTCCTCGTTCCTGCGGTAGCACACATCGCTGTGAGTGAAGCCGCAGGAACGAGGAACACCTACTTACCTGCTTCCACCGGCTATGCGGAAGGAAGGTGGTAGGCGGGATGTTACGTCCCGCTCATCTCCGCCCCTCCGCTTCTATTCGCCGCCTGCCGTGTGACGTCGCTGTGACACCGCACGACCGCCCCCTTAGGAAGGAGGCGGGTCGCCGGCCAGAGCGACGTCTCAGGGCAGGTAAGTGCATGTGAAGCTGCCATAGTGATAATGTTCGCTACGGCAGCTATCACAAGATATCGGATGTGCGACGGGGGCGGGTACTATTGCGCTCGGTATCGCTAGCCGATGCAAGCGATGTCGCAGCGTGCAAAGTACCCCTAAATTTGGGGTGCGTCTTATAATCCGGTGCATTCTATAAAATGAAATTAAAATTACTCTGTATCATCTTTTAAAGAGATGATAAAACCCCTTTAACCCCTGCTTGACTTGGTCAGTGTTCGTTTTTGCGTTTTCGTTTTTATCTACCTTTCTACCCAGAGCCATAACTTTTTTTATTATTCTGCCCACATAGATTTATAAGGGTTTGTTTTTTGTGGGGTGACATGTACTGTTTAATGACACCATTATTTTACCACATAGCGTACTATAAAACGTTGAAAAAAAATCCAAATTGGGAGAAATTGTGAAAAAAACACAATTCAGACATGGTTTTCTTGGGAATTGTGTTTACAGTCTATATTTCATGGTAAAAATTACTTTTCCATATGATTCTCCTCATCAGTAAAATTATGTTGATACCAAAATTGTCCAGTTTTTTAATATTTTAGTGGTGAAAAATAATCAGAAGTTTGCAAAAAACATTTGAGTTATTGTTGCCATTTTCCAAAACCCATAACATTTTAATTTTTTGGTTAATAGAACTGTGTGATGGCTTACTTTTTGCAGGGTGATAAAATGTTTTTATTGATACCATTTTGGGATAGATTTGACTTTTAGATCGCTTGTTACAACATTTTTTTGCCCTATTTCAGCTTCCAAAAACCCATAATTTTGTCGTTCTTCATTTTTTTTTGTTTACAGTGTTTACTGATTGGGTTAATAATTTTTATAGATTAAACTTTTCTGAATGCGATGATACCACATAACTGTGGGGGTTTTTTTAAAATTATTTTATCTTTATTTTTAATGGGACAAAAGAGGGTGATTTTAATTTTTATTGTTTTTCCATTTGTTTCCATATTTTTTAATACATTTTTAACTTTTCATTGTTTTAATAGTTCCCTTAGAGGACTTGATGCTACAATTGTCTAATTGCTTGTGCTCAATACAGCAATGCTATAGCATTGCTGTACATAGTAAAAATCACAGTCTCCTTTGAAGTCCAGCAACAGGCAGGTTTCAAAGGAGACTGTGATTTTTTGACAATCATGGAGATCTTCAGCAGACCCCCTGCTATCATAACGACCCCCCATCATGTCACGGGGCACTGATAGCTGCTTTAAAAGGCTCACCCCCATGCCGGCGCATGTTAAATCCTGCTGTCAGAGTTTGGCAATGGAAATCAACAGGTTAACAAATGTGGGCAGCAGGTCCTGGCTGTAATACACAGCCATTACTCACTGAGTATGAGCTGGGCTCTCTCTTTTGTCTGTAAAGTGTAAGCTCTTATAGTCATCAGGGGTCTCTGCTTTCTTTTACTTGTGCAGTATAAGCTATTAAAATCAACATTGTCCCCTCTTGCTCTCACTCTCTCGCCTGTAGAGTGTAAGCTCTTGTGGTCAGTGGTGTTCTCTCTCTCCTCTCACCGATGTATATTTTCAAAGGTAATTACAAGCTTTACAATATTGAGATTTGCATAGATTTATTTCACCGTGAATCAAATTGTTTGGGAAAATTCGATGAAGACTGCAAATTGAATTTCAATAGATCCTCTCTTCTCTGCTTCTGACCTGAGCCAAAAACATGTAAATGGTCCATGAAAATGATCGGCACCCTTTAAACCCTATTGTCATGATTCACTCATCACTCTGCATGTGCAGAGCCATTATATATGTTGCTTTCCTGCTGTCTGCATTCTCTAGGGTTAGGTCCGATGGGAGGAGCCTATTCTGTCATACCTCGTTTCAGGGCTCACGCCACCTTGTCTTTGAACTGTTTTCCTCCGTATATCGCCACTGATAGTTTCTGCTCTGCAGTGTGCGCTTCTGGTTCCTGTTAGTCTGTTCTAATCCTGCCGGCTTCCTAGTACTCCTTTCCCTGACCTTTATCCTTCCCATCTTGTCTTACCTCCATGTCTCCCTAACTCTCTCTCTGCTTTGTTACCCCGTCTCCACTCTCTCCTTTATACTTACTTGTCCTCTTGCTTTCTAACCCTGCCTTGCTATTTTACCATGGCTATGCTCCCCTCCGGCTTCTGTTTATACCTCCCAGCTCTTACTTGACTCCAGCTTCACTTACCCCTCAGTACCTACGTGACTTCCTGGCACTAACCTTTGGCTTGATTGACCATTCTATTGCATCTTTCCTCGGATGCTAGTGACCTCTGGTGGGCTAACTACACTTAGAACCACTACATTCTGCCTGAGTACCGGCTCCCCCTGGTGGTAGCATCCTACCTATGTCTTGTTGCTACAGGTGTCTATAGTTTATAGTTTGAAAAAACTTGGATATAGGAACCTTTTGGTGGTGGAAGCCCCTAAGGAAATGTCCTCTTTTCCCTCTATATAACCCAGCCCTGACCCTATAAACTTTGGCTGAAATAAGAATTCAACTTAATTTTGCAGTTTGAAAGACTCTGATATTCCATCATTAAAACTCAACAGGAAGTTGTACTAGTTGTACAGAATAATGCCATTATATAATTAATGAATGAAAAAAGGGGCCAATTAACTTTGTGTCATGTCCCCACCGGAGTTCGCTCCTGTGACTTCTGCTCTGATCACCAGGCGACGCCGTGTTCCCACCATGGATGGTGCTGGTGATGGGAGAGGAGTCGGTGCCCGTGGCTCTTCGGAGCACAGGCTCCGCTCATCCACTAGGCTGGGTTTCCCTGAAACCTGTAGTACCACTGGCTGACTGTAGGTGGCGTGTGTCTTCCAGCTGAAGTTGCCATCATTCACCTGCAGCCAATGGAAAGACATCACACCCTTCTTATTCCCCCTCCTGTCATGTGACCACTGCCAGAGATAGTTCTGTATTCCCGGTTCCTGTGCTGTTTGTATTTTGATTCCTGTGCACTGACCTTGCTTGTGTTCTGACTACCCTTCTGCCTGTCGATTATGTACCTCAGCTGTCCGATCCGGATTTTACCTCTGCTTCGTTTTGCTGATTACGTCCTCGCCTGCTGATTCTGTCCCTGTTCTGCAATTCCTGGTTTTACCCTGCCTGACTACTACTCTACGGGCTGCAGTCTTCCACAGGTAGTGATCACCTTGGGCCCTGTGTAATACTAAATCCTTGTATAGGTGTTAAAGGGTTTCAAGGTTCTAGGGGTCCTTGGTGAGCGGCTTCCTTCTAGCCTGTCCATTACAGCCCGTCTGAGTCTGTGGATCCAGGCAGGCGTTACACTTTGACTTTGATAGAAATGTACTTATACTTCAGTACAAAGGAAAACATATATTAACCCTAGAATGCATATCTGGGGCCTCGCAGGCCTGCTAGGTTACTTGTTATCTTTTTTCTGCAAAATTACTTTAGTTAGAATTTTGAAACTCTAGTTATTTCTCAGGTATATAGTTGTTGAAAAGTATTTCTATTGAAGTTACTCCATGTGATTTGCACACAGGCCTAAAAGGCCCCAGGTATGTGAAAGTGTAGATTTCTATGGTTGTGCTTTTTAGGGTTAAAGTATCTATATATATATACAGTCAGGGCCAGAAATATTTGGACAGTGACACAAGTTTTGTTATTTTAGCTGTTTACAAAAACATGTTCAGAAATACAATTATATATATAATATGGGCTGAAAGTGCACACTCCCAGCTGCAATATGAGAGTTTTCACATCCAAATCAGAGAAAGGTTTTAGGAATCATAGCTCTGTAATGCATAGCCTCCTCTTTTTCAAGGGACCAAAAGTAATTGGACAAGGGACACTAAGGGCTGCAATTAACTCTGAAGGCGTCTCCCTCGTTAACCTGTAATCAATGAAGTAGTTAAAAGGTCTGGGGTTGATTACAGGTGTGTGGTTTTGCATTTGGAAGCTGTTGCTGTGACCAGACAACATGCGGTCTAAGGAACTCTCAATTGAGGTGAAGCAAAACATCCTGAGGCTGAAAAAAAAGAAAAAATCCATCAGAGAGATAGCAGACATGCTTGGAGTTGCAAAATCAACAGTCGGGTACATTCTGAGAAAAAAGGAACTGACTGGTGAGTTTGGGAACTCAAAAAGGCCTGGGCGGCCACGGATGACAACAGTGGTGGATGATCGCCGCATACTTTCTTTGGTGAAGAAGAACCCATTCACAACATCAACTGAAGTCCAGAACACTCTCAGTGAAGTAGGTGTATCTGTCTCTAAGTCAACAGTAAAGAGAAGACTCCATGAAAGTAAATACAAAGGGTTCACATCTAGATGCAAACCATTCATCAATTCCAAAAATAGACAGGCCAGAGTTAAATTTGCTGAAAAACACCTCATGAAGCCAGCTCAGTTCTGGAAAAGTATTCTATGGACAGATGAGACAAAGATCAACCTGTACCAGAATGATGGGAAGAAAAAAGTTTGGAGAAGAAATGGAATGGCACATGATCCAAGGCACACCACATCCTCTGTAAAACATGGTGGAGGCAACGTGATGGCATGGGCACGCATGGCTTTCAATGGCACTGGGTCACTTGTGTTTATTGATGACATAACAGCAGACAAGAGTAGCCGGATGAATTCTGAAGTGTACCGGGATATACTTTCAGCCCAGATTCAGCCAAATGCCGCAAAGTTGATCGGACGGCGCTTCATAGTACAGATGGACAATGACCCCAAGCATACAGCCAAAGCTACCCAGGAGTTCATGAGTGCAAAAAAGTGGAACATTCTGCAATGGCCAAGTCAATCACCAGATCTTAACCCAATTGAGCATGCATTTCACTTGCTCAAATCCAGACTTAAGACGGAAAGACCCACAAACAAGCAAGACCTGAAGGCTGCGGCTGTAAAGGCCTGGCAAAGCATTAAGAAGGAGGAAACCCAGCGTTTGGTGATGTCCATGGGTTCCAGACTTAAGGCAGTGATTGCCTCCAAAGGATTCGCAACAAAATATTGAAAATAAAAATATTTTGTTTGGGTTTGGTTTATTTGTCCAATTACTTTTGACCTCCTAAAATGTGGAGTGTTTTTAAAGAAATGTGTACAATTCCTACAATTTCTATCACATATTTTTGTTCAAACCTTCAAATTAAACGTTACAATCTGCACTTGAATTCTGTTGTAGAGGTTTCATTTCAAATCCAATGTGGTGGCATGCAGAGCCCAACTCGCGTAAATTGTGTCACTGTCCAAATATTTCTGGACCTAACTGTGTATATATATATATATATATATATATATATATATATATTATTGTCTAATTCTCTCTGTCTGTAACGGAAATCCCGCGATGCTGATTGGTTGCGCCAGCCGCCCACGACCAATCAGCGACAGATGCAGTCCGGCTGTGAATTGGTGCGGGATTTTAACCACGCTTCGCTGATTCGTTGCACATAGACACTGCTGCACACAGAAGGCTCTATATACACCCCAACAGCAGCCTTGCACTTTCTTCTCTTTTCATACTCTGTAGTACTTTCTCCCTCCCCTCGCTGGCCCTGCAGGCTGAGAGATGCGGCTGCTTCTTATTTCCTCCTCGGCATGTCCCGCTGACCTCTCTGCTCAGCTGCCTCCAGATTGGATGTGGGCGTTGTTGAGTGACTGGTGCGGTCTACATAAACTGCATACACATTCTAGAATACCGGATGCGCTAGAATCGGGCCACCATCTAGTTTATTAATAATAGCCTAGAGAGTGGGCTCTTGCATTTTAAACTATGGTTTATAGTTTGGAAAAATTGGATATAGAAACCTTTTGGTGGTGAAAGTTCCTAAGCAAATGTCCTCTTTTCCCTCCTTATAATTGTTACGTCCCCACCGGAGTCCACTCCAGCGACTTCTACTCCGATCGCCAGGTGATGTCGTGTTCCTGCTGTGGCTGGTGCTGGTGATGAGACAGGAGTCGATACCAGTGGTACCGGTGGGCGCAGGCTCTGCTCATCCACTGGGCTGGGTTATGTTGGGATCTGCAGTACCACTGGCTGACTATAGGTGGCGTGTGTCTTCCAGCTGAAGTTACCATCATTCAGCTACAGCCTATGGGAAAACACCACACCCTTCTTAATTCCCCTCCTTTCTGCTGACCACTGCCAGAGATAGTTCTGATATTCTGGCTCCTGTTCTGTTTTGTGATTCTGGTGTTCTGACTTTTGCTTGTGTGCTGACTACCCTCCTCCTCCTGCCTGCTGTTTTTGTACCTCGCTGCCCGATCCGAATTTGACCTCTGCTTGTTTCAGATTATGTCCTTGCCTACCGATTCGGTCCCTGTTCTGCAATTCCTGGTTTGACCCTGCCTGATGACTACTCTCTTGAACTGCTGCCTTACACAGGTAGTGATCTCCAGGGCCCTGTGTAATTCCAAATGCCTGTATAGGGGTTTCAGGGTTCTGGGGGTCCTGCTTGGTGAGTGGTTTCCCTCGATCCTGTCCATTACAGCCCATCTGAGTCTGTGGATCCAGGCAGGAGTTACACTTTGACTTTGATAGAAATGTACTTATACTTCAGTACAAAGGAAAACATATATTAATGTATTTATTAATAATAGCCTAGAGAGTGTGCTCTTGCATTTTAAACTAGTTTTTTATAGTTTGGAAAAATTGGATTTAGGAACCTTTTGGTGGTGGAAATTTCCAAACAAATGTCCCCTTTTTCCCTCTATATAATCCAGCCCTGACCGCATACACTTGGGTTTATGAAATAAGAATTAAAATTATAACTCAGATATTCTATCATTAAAACTCAACAGGAAGATAGTTGTACAGAATAACGCCATTATATAATTACTGAACGAAAAAGGGGCCAATTAACTTTGACTTTGATAGAAACGTAGTTATACTTCAGTACAAAGGAAAACATATATTAACCTTAGAACGCATATCTGGGGCCTCGCAGGCCTGCTAGGTTACTTGTTTTCTTTTTTCTGCAAAATTACTTTAGTTAGAATTTTGAAACTCTAGTTATTTCTCAGGTATATAGTTGTTGAAAAGTATTTCTATTCGAGTTACTCCATGTTATTTGCACACAGGCCTAAAAGGCCCCAGGTATGTGAAAGTGTAGATTTCTATGGTTGCCCGTTGTAGGGTTAGAGTATCTATCTATATATATAATTGCCTTATTCTGTCTGTCTGTCTGTCTGTCTGTCTGTCTATCTGTCTGTCTATCTGTCTGTCTGTCATGCTCCGAAATTGTGTCCTTACGGTGACACAAAGCTGATTGGCCGCTGGGCTCGCCATGGCCCCGCCCCCCCACACGGATTGGCCTCTCGCCCCGGCTCTCTGCAGGCCCCGCCCCCCTCACGCAATGCACGCTCGCTCTGGCCCAACTGACACGGAGCCCCGATTCCCAGGTGAGTACACACACACACATCAGATCACACTCACTCTCACACTCACACACACCTCACACATCACAACATGCTGGGATATCTCTTGCTTCTACACCGGCTCCGTCAGGATCCCAGCAGCGCCAGACATAACCTTGCGATGCTGGGATCTTCACGGAGGCCGTGAAAGCTGGTAACCATTATACACATCGGGTAACTAAGGTCCCTTAGTTACCCGATGTGTATCATAGTTACCAGTGTACACCGGCTCACACTCACTCTCATACACACCTCACACACACATCACATCGCATCCACACATCAAGGTCCTGCAGCGGCGGAAAATACAGACACATAACAGCACACACATAACAGCACACACATAACAGAACACACATAACAGCACACACATACACACACACAAATCAGATCACACTCACTCACACACACACATCACATCGCATCCACATACTCACAACATCCTGGGATATCGCTTGCTTCTCGGCCTCGATACTGTGCTGTTGTGATCTTCCAGGACCTGCCGGAGGATCACATGGCCAGAAGCATGTGATATCCCCGGATGTTGTGAGTATAAGCGCGTATGTGCGATACCGTCAGTGTCTGTGTGTGTGAGTGGATGCGATCGGGTGTGTGTGAGTGGATGCGATCGGGTGTGTGTGAGTGGATGCGATCGGGTGTGTGTGAGTGGATGCGATCGGGTGTGTGTGAGTGGATGCGATCAGGGTGTGTGTGAGTGGATGCGATCGGGTGTGTGAGTGTCGGCAGAGGAGCACGGCGTGCTGGAGGAGGCTGGGAGCAGAGAGGCTGATCATGGGGAAGGCTGGGAGGAGAGAGGCTGATGCTGGGGGAGGCTGGGAGGGGGAGGCTGGGACGAGGGAGGCTGATGCTGGTGGAGGCTGATGCTTGGGGAGGCTGATGCTGGGGGAGGCTGGAAGGAGAGAGGCTAATGCTGGTGGAGGCTGATGCTTGGGGAGGCTGATGCTGGGGGAGACTGGGAGGGGAAGGCTGATGCTGAGGGAGGCTGGGAGGAAGGAGGCTGGGAGGAGAGAGGCTGATCCTGGGGAAGGCTGGGAACGGGAGGCTGATGCTGAGGGAGGCTGGAAGGAGAGAGGCTGATGCTTGGGGAGGCTGATGCTTGGGGAGGCTGATGCTGGGGGAGACTGGGAGCGGAAGGCTGATGCTGAGGGAGGCTGGGAGAGGGAGGCTGGGAGGAAGGAGGCTGGGAGGAGAGAGGCTGATCCTGGGGAAGGCTGGGAAGGGGAGTCTGATGCTGGGGGAGGCTGGAAGGAGAGAGGCTGATGCTTGGGGAGGCTGATGCTTGGGGAGGCTGATGCTGGGGGAGACTGGGAGCGGAAGGCTGATGCTGAGGGAGGCTGGGAGAGGGAGGCTGGGAGGAAGGAGGCTGGGAGGAGAGAGGCTGATCCTGGGGAAGGCTGGGAAGGGGAGTCTGATGCTGGGGGAGGCTGGAAGGAGAGAGGCTGGAAGGAGAGAGGCTGATGCTGGTGGAGGCTGATGCATGGGGAGGCTGATGCTGGGGGAGACTGGGAGCAGAAGGCTGATGCTGAGGGAGGCTGGGAGGAAGGAGGCTGGGAGGAAGGAGGCTGGGAGGAGAGAGGCTGATTCTGGGGAAGGCTGGGAAGGGGAGGCTGATGCTGAGGGAAGCTGGAAGGAGAGAGGCTGATGCTGGGGGAGGCTGGAAGGAGAGAGGCTGAGGCTGGGAGGAGAGAGGCTGATGCTGGGGAAGGCTGATGCTGAGGGAGGCTGGGAGGGGAAAGCTGATGCTGGGGAAGGCTGGGAGGACGGAGGCTGGGAGGAGAGAGGCTGATCCTGGGGAAGGCTGGGAGAGGGAGGCTGATGCTGGAGGAGGCTGGAAGGAGAGAGGCTGATGCTGGCGGAGGCTGATGCTGGGGAGGCTGGGAGAGGGAGGCTGATGCTGAGGGAGGCTGGGAGGAGGGAGGCTGGGAGAGGTAGGCTGAGAGAAGAGAGGCTGATGCACACACACACACACACACACACACACGCGCGCGCGCACTGCACAACACACCACACACACACACACACACACTGGGAACCACAAAAAACTGCCCTACACAGACACCCACACACACAGACAACGCTGCACACACACAACACCCAACACACAAACACCGCGGCACACACAAATATACGCACATACCGCACAACACACACATTGCACAAAACATACCTCCCCCCAAAACACACCACACACACACAAACCGCGCAACACACACACAACGCTACAGACACACAGCGCTCCACAAACAACACAACACACGCAACACACATACAACACCGCTCTCACCCCCCGTCACACCCAGACAACACCCAGAACATGTACAGCGCCTACACAAACACTTGGTAACTACAGACAACAACATCTCTCTCTATATATATATATAACAAAAATCATACATGAACTACACAATACGTAAATTCTAGAATACCCGATGCGTAGAATCGGGCCACCTTCTAGTATATATATAATTGTCTAATTCTCTCTGTCTGTAATGGAAATCCCGCGTTGCTGATTGGTCGCGCCAGCCACCCACGACCAATCAGCGACAGATGCAGTCTGGCTGCAAATTGGTGTGGGATTTAAACCACGCTTTGCTGATTCTTTGCACACAGACACCGCCGCACACAGAAGGCTCTATATACACCCCAGCAGCCTCTATATATACATCCCAGCAGCAGCCTTGCACTTTCTTCTCTTTTCATACTCTGTAGTACTTTCTCCCTCCCCTCGCTGGCCCTGCAGGCTGGGCGATGCGGCTGCTTCTTGTCTCTTCCTCAACATGTCCCGCTAACCTCTCTGCTCAGCTGCCTCCGGTTTGGATGTGGGTGTTGTTGAGTGACTGGTGCGGGCTACATAAACTGCATACATATTCTAGAATACCCGATGCGCTAGAATCGGGCCACCATCTAGTTTATTAATAATAGTCTAGTGAGTGTTCTCTTGCATTTTAAACTATGGTATATTGGGTATAGAAACCTTTTGGTGGTGGAAGTTCCTAAGCAAACGTCCCCTTTCCCCCTCTATATAATCCAGCCCTGACCGCATACACTTGGGCTTATGAAATAAGAATTCAAATTATTTTTGTAGTTTGAAAAACTCAGATATTCCATCATTAAAACTCAACAGGAAGACAGTTGTACAGAATAACGCCATTATATAATTACTGAACGAAAAAAGGGGCCAATTAACTTTGACTTTGATAGAAACGTACTTATACTTCAGTACAAAGGAAAACATATATTAAAGTATTTATTAATAATAGCCTAGAGAGTGTGCTCTTGCATTTTTAGATCTTAAGCAATTAGTTTACATATGTCATTAAATAAATGACATTAATTCCTTAAGAAGGACTGTACCTGTTAACTCTCTCTCGGCATAATCTCCCCTTAAAAACGGACTTGATGTGCACAGCATGCTCGAAAACTGTACTTGTAGTTCAAAATGAAGTAGATTACAGACCATGACCACCAAGGCTCTCACATGACAAAGCCTTTATGTAATTAATATGCAGGGTAAAATGTTCCCCGGACTGCTGCTAAAACGATTTAAATCATGCACATAAAAATGTAATCACAAATTTAGCATGGTGGACATTGTAGTCACACTGTGCTTGATTGCATAGAAGATTCCAAGTGTGTTTTAAATGTCCTTTAAGATTGCGATTAGAACTTGTACTTACAAGATGCATATTAATCTAAAACTCAACATTTTTCAGTGTGGGATCACAGTAGGGGAACATTATGGGCAATAGAGGTTCATTCTAAACCCAGTAGGTAATTACACTTTGAAATAATATTCTTTAATTAAATCTTGTTTGCAGTTGATTGATTTCAACACTAAATCTAAAAACCAAAAATCGAGTTTTTATCAATTTTTGATGCTTATTGTACAGAACTTGTTTTTTTAATTGATGTTTCAGAAGTTTGCTAAAGCCTTTGTCCACCCGTATCCAAGATGAATTTAAAGTAATTACCGATATATAGCCTGAGTGACACAGAAAGCGGCTCCCAAGCCTTTATACAATTTCCTTTTATTATTATTAGAAAACCTTGCAGTTTTATATTTCATAAATGCGACTTATGTTAGACTTTCTTTTTCTTTACAAAACATTTATATAAAATGGCGATTTTTAACAATGTTATAATATTAATTATTGTTTGTATTATTATGCGATTATATTTAAAGGAAACCAATCACCAGGATTGTTGCATATAACCGAAAGCCAGTGCTATACTGGCACTATCAGGCTGATTCTCTAGTTACCTTCTCCCTGATGAAGATTTAATATCGATGTATCGAAACGTGCGTTGGGCGTTTTGAAGTTCCATTTCCAGTGACCTGTTACCACTGCTGCTCTTTGCATGCCCTACTCCAGCATTACATCCTGGTATGCTTGAAGACTTTATGAGGGGATTTGACTTCATGTTGTCTGTAATTATACCGCACAATGGAGACACTATATTTTGATATTATGATGTTTGTGCCATTTGTACCCTCATAACATGTAATTTGTATTACTTATCCCTAGTGGTGTCCACCCATTTCGGAGCATGATCCTGGTCTTTTAACATGCTTTTAGAATAAATGGATGTTCACTTTCTTCATAATAAAACTTTGTATAACTTTTGCACTATAAAAACTCTTGTTCTTTTCTCTTAATAACATGGTTTTGAGTTTGTGCTGTATATGGGGTTTTGGCAGAATCCATACCCCCATCCAATTTTGTATGGTATTATGGAGTTTTTTGCTCATAATTCTCTACATACCTGTAGTGGTCAGCTCGGATGTATAAGTTTTGAAACCCAAGAAAGTAAAGTTTATAAAATCAGCAGCTTCTTGAGTGACAGCAGCAGATAATATCTGGGGGGAATTCATAGTTATCCCCTCCCTCTGTTAGATCCCTGTAGTGGTTAGTTCAGATGTATAGGTTTTGAAACCCAAGAAAGTAAAGTTTATAAAATCAGCAGCTTCTTGAGTGACAGCAGCTGAGGATCAGATAATATCTGGGGGGTATTCAGAGTTATCCCCTCTTCCTGTTAGACCCCTGTAGTGGTCAGCTCAGATGTATAGGTTTTGAAACCAAAGAAAGTAAAGTTTATAAAATCATCAGCTTGTTGAGTGACAGCAGCTGAGGATCAGATAATATCTGGGGGTTATTCATAGTTATCCCCTTCCCCTGTTAGAATTAGCATAAGTATTATACAAACGATTCCCTTTTTCCCTTGCAGGACTTGTGTTGATGTCATACCCATGTGACCAGAAGGGGCGGGCCTCAGTCAACAAAGCTGATACCACAAAGCAACATTTTTCTGTTGGCTGAGGCTCCACCCCTTCTGGTCACATGGGTATGACCTCGCACAGGTCCTACAAAGGAAAAAAACAATAATTTGTATAATACTTATGCTAATTCTTACAGGGAGAGGAGATAACTATGACTACCCCCCAGATATTATCTGATCCTCAGCTGCTGTCACTCAAGAAGCTGCCGATTTTATAAACTTTACTTTCTAGGGTTTCAAAACCTACACATCTGAGCTGACCACTAAAGGTATGTATAGAATCAGCCTGATAGTGCCAGTATAGCGTGGGCTTTAGGATATGTACGAAAATCCTGGTGATTGGTGCACTTTAACGTTAACTGCAGAACTGGAGAAGTTTAAGATTACAATCTCACAATGTGTTTTTGGTGAATTTTTGATTTTGCAGATTTTCAATGTAATTTCTGCAGTAATTAGCTAAATTAGTTTACTTTGTCCATTGCGATTTTTACTGTGGATATTTATCACAACATTAGGTTACTTTATGCATTTTTTCATTGCGGTTATACTTGGCATCTTTATGAATGTAATGGGGATGTCAACTATTGGACAACCCCTACTCTTCCCCTTGTTCGCCCCCGTAAAAATATATAAGCCTATACTCACCTCCAGTGCGGCCACAGTTCCAGCGATGTCTAAAGTCACGTTCCCATGTGAAATTATTATGACACACGAGCCCCCGAACAGTCAGCGCTGGCTTTCTTCACCCCGCCTTGAACATTTGAGCAGGAATTCAGCACTGCACTCACATCCTGCTCAAATGTTTGAAGACTGGGAAATAAACATCAGGCGCTGATTTGTCATGGGGCCCGCGTGTCATAACAATGTCACCTGGGCCCTGAGAACATGACTTCAGACATCACTGGAACCACAGCCACACCAGAGGTGAGCATAGGCTGATTTATTTTTCTGTAGTTAACAAGTGGAATGAGAAATGGTTGTTCAAGTAGTGGACAACCCCTTTAATTTCCCATATAGCTTTATTTACTTTCAGACAAGTCATTTGAAATATATACAGAATCAAATGAGTTTCCTAAAAATGGAAGTTATTATTTATCCCTCAAAAATCCTAAGAATGGAGCTCCAAAACCCTGAGAATGGGGATCAGGAACCCTGAGAATGGGACTCTGGAATGCTGGGAATGGGGCTTTGGAACGCTGAGAATGGGATGCTGGAACCCTGAGAATGGGGCTCCGTGACTCTGAGTATGAGACTCTGGAAGGCTGAGAATGGAGCTCTGAAAACATGAAAATGGGCCTCTGGAACACTGAGAATGGGGATCTGAAACCCTGCGAATGGGGCTCTGGAACGCTGAGAATGGGGCTCTGAAACCCTGAGAATGGGGCTCTGGAACGCTGAGAATGGGGCTCTGAAACCCTGAGAATGGGGCTCTGGAACGCTGAGAATGGGACTCCAGAACCCTGAGAATGGGACTCTGTTATGCTGAGAATGGGGCTTTGAAACGCTGAGAATGGGGCTCTGCTGATTACCGTCTTGAATGGAACCAAGGTGCAATGCCTGATTTGTACTTCATTCATCATTTATTGGACTGCTGATGAAAACAGAATACCACTCCTGGCTATTTGCGTCAGTTTTATTGACAATTAATGGAATGGAGGTAGAGCTAGAACTGTAACATTTAACTCTATGGCAATATTGAGGATTTCCTGTTTTGAGTTGGTAAAGTAGTTTTAAATGTTATTTATCATTTTTGGAAGAGTCAGTCTAAAACTGGCATTGGGGAAAATGCGATCATTCATATATTGTACTGTTTGCTTCACCAAGTCTACATAATGAAGCACAATAATCAGTACTAGAGATGTGAAGTTCGTTGTAAGTCAAATTCGCTGGCTTTACCAAATTTGCCAAACAAATTAGATTTACAGCAAATAAATTTGCGCAATTTGCATAATTAAAAAGCCTTCAATTGCCTGGAAAATATGTGTAAAAGACTGTGATTTCCCCTGGGAGTCTATTGAACAGCTAAAACAGTTCCCTATATATCAACTGAGTTTTAGATTTCTATTCACAGACTGAGAGGAACACTTTTATTTTCAATATGGTACATCGACACTGAAGCAGTACACCGCAAGCGAATTATGCCCTTTTTTTTCCACACTCGCAGGGTGCCGCTACGGTGTCAGACTCTGTTCAAATTGCAGTGCCTGACACGCAACCTGAGGTCTCCTATTTGCTCAGCCTGAACCGGACGATGGCTGATTCATGTCCATTGCACCCCAGCCCTGCAGGAGTTAATTCTTGTAGATTGGTGTACAGCTCCTAGGAGCAGATTGCTAATTACCACCAACAACTGTCTCTTTCCTATTTAAGATATGGAAACCTGTGGTTCTGAGCTGATAATAGTTCAGCGTTGCTGCAGTGATACCGGTCCCATTGTAGTAACTCAGAGCCTAGTGATCTGTTGTGTGCTTTCTTGTGTGTTGTGGAAGTATTCCTGTTAGTTTATTTTCTCCCTGTGTTTTATTTCCTCCTGGGTTAGTTTTCTCTTACCCCTATGTCTGATTGCAGTGTGCTTGTGTTTTGTTTTTTTCCTTGTTTTTGGTATTTGTGGTGTTTTCCTCTCTGGTCCCAGTCCTCTCCTGGGGTCAGGGAGAGGGGGTGTTAGTTTAGTGTTCGGACAGGAGTTAGGGTTACGCTGGCGGTCCAGACGCAGCTACCATCAAGCCTACCTCTGAGATAATGGACAGCACAGGGTGCCTAGTCTGATGGGCAGTTTAGAGGTCCATACTCCAGTTACCCCTACACTCCCGTGACACCTGTGTTTCCTGAGCTCCGATCCCTATACAACACAAGCATTAAATAGCATTCCTTGGCCAGTCCCTATCTTTTATACTGTCTAAATCTGGGCTACACCATGTGACTTGTTTGCTGCAGGTCATCATTATGTTTAATCTTGTAATTCCATACCTGATGCCGTTGGCCTTCTCACTGAGTGTGCAGTACAGTGTATGAAACTGTGTCAGTTTGCACTCTAAAATAATAATAATAATACTAATAATAATAATAATAATCTTTATTTCTAGAGTGCCAACTAGAGCTGATCGAACGCCCAAAAAACCGGGGCCGGCGGATCACTGACAGACTTAAAATTAAGTCTGATCCGCGCCGGAATCTGGTGCCCATATAAGTCAATGGGGACTGGAATACGGAGATTAAAAACGTTTGTGGAGGGGATTGGGGTTAGGAGCGCGTGCGGTGTACTCACTGACATGGCGGCACACTTCTTCCGGGTCACGTTTTTCTCTTCCGGAGCCGACAATTCAATATTCATTGTTTTGCCCGCCCACCGGAGCGTGTCATTGGTTGCAGTTAGACACGCCTCTACCCTGAGTAGCAGCGAGTCAGTTGACTGCAACCTATCACAGCCGGCAGGACGGCCGGTGGGGCGGGGAAAGCAGTGTATCCGTCGCAAGTGTGACTCCGGCTTTTTTTTTTTTTTAAATAAATAATTAAAAAACCCGATGTGCGGTCCCCCCTAATTTTAATCCCCAGCCATGGTAATGCCGGCTGGGGGCTGGTATTTCAGCCTGCTGCCGCCCGGTATTGCCGCATCTATTAGATGTGGCAATCCCGGTACATTACCGGCTCTTCCCGGAGGCGTGATGCGGTGCCAGTCGGGGTAATAGGTTTGTGATCGCACGGGCATCTGTGCGATACCCGCATCACAAACATGTAATGAATGTAAATAAACACACACAGAAAAATCCTTTATTTAGAATAAATTACAAACATGTCCTGGTTCACCACTTTATTACCCCAACACCCTGCAGCTCTGGCATAATCCACACGTCCCATGGAGACACATCCGGCTCTGCTACATGTCACAGCTAGCAGCCGTAAAGCACGGCTGCCAGCTCTGAGTGTAGCCTCTGACTGAGCAGAGGCTGTGACAGGCTAGGCTGTGCCATTCTCTCCTCCGCAGCTCCAGCCCCTCCCCTCCTCAGTGCCGGCCCACCCCCCAGCAGCAGAGGTCCGCTCTCACTGACCTCTAGCAGGGACACTCGCATGACAGTTGGCGCTGCTGAACTGCGAGGGAATCACACCGGTGCATGCGGAGACAAACAGCGGAGGAGATGGGGAGAAAGTGCTCCCTCTATCTTCTCTGCTCCTGTGATGCGATTGCAAGATCGCATCACAGTTGCATGACCCTCGGCTGTCACCCACAGCAGAGGGTCATTTGCATATTGCTTCCGATGCTGTCACATCTGAAGTGGTACACAAGTGTACAAGAGCCCTCAGAAGTGTGCGGGTGATGATATGTCAGACTCATGCGGGTCTGACATGGCATCACCCGTCACAGCCTGCCACTGTCTGAACATGAGCGTGCATGTACCTAGAAACACATGCACACTCCTGTCAGAAGTGTGTGTGGGTGATGTAATGTCAGACACGTGCTGGTCTGACATGACATCACATGGCACAGTCTGCCACTGTCTGAACATGAGCGTGCATGTACCTAGAAACTTATGCACGCTCCGGTCAGATGTGTGTGCGGCTGTGCTGCGATGTCAGACTTGTGGGAGTCCCTCGCAAGTGTGACTGCTGCCTAAGATAAACCGCATGCGTTTTGTTTTTTTTTGTTTCTTTTTTTAATTTAAATAAATAATTAAAAAAAACAAAACGACGTGCGGTCACCCCAATTTTCATCCCCAGCCATGATAACGCCAGCTGGGGGCTGGAATATTCTCAGCCTGCAGCTGCCCGGTATTGCCGCATCTATTAGATGTGACAATTCCGGTGTGATATCGGCTCATCTTAATTGCCCTGGTGCGGTGGCAATCAAGGTAATAGCATGGGTTTAAATAACAGCGAACGGCTGCTACTAAACCCTAGGTTTGTGATCGCACGGGCGTGTGTGAGATACCCGCATCACAAACCTGTAAATTACAGTAAATAAACAAGACACAGAGAAATCCTTTATTTGGAACAACGTACAAACGCAGCCTCCTCCTTCACCACTTTATTACCCCAACTCACCCCTCCAGCTCTGGCGTAATCCACACGAGATCCAGCAAAGACACATCCAGCTCTGCTACATGTCAGAGCGAGCAGCCGTAGACCACGACTGCCCGCTCTGAGTGCAGCCTATTACTGAGCCGCGATAAGCGATGACCGCGGCAGAGACTGTCACAGTCTGGGGGCTCGTCAGCCAGTATCCAATCACAGATGAGAGGATGGCCAGTGGGCAGGGAAAACACGGAAAGCTGTGTGTATGCGATGGACAGTACAGGAAGTGAAAGCGGGACCCGGAAGCAGTGTGCCGCCATGACACAAAGTCTCCGTAAGTATGAAACGCTCATCTATTTCTGATTTTGTTCATTTTTATTAATTGCTGAATCCGGATCGTGCACCTGGAATCCCTCGCCCAAGTGCGGCACAGATATAGCGCCGAAATCGCACAGCTCCGGACCTTTACAGTCCGGGTCCGCTCAGCACTAGTGCCAACATATTCTGCAGCGCTTTACAATTCAGGAGGATCATATACAAACAAGTAACAGTTATGGAAAATACAATATTTAGAGGGGAAAAAGACAACCCTGTTCGTGAGAGCTTACAATCTACAATGAGATGGGGGACAAGTTACAAGTGCTTATTTACAATGACAATCCAACCATCTCAAGGAAATAGGGGATAGATAATGGTTTCCTGGACCAGTTGGCCAGAACCCTGAGATGCATTTGGGTGCCATGGAATTTGACATGGGGTTATGTTGTTGGAGTTGTTGAAGGACTGTGTGAATTTAGTTTGGCTAGGGAGTGTGATAGGCGGCCCTAAAAAGATGCGTTTTTAGGGTGCGTCTGAAGCTGAGTAAGTTGTGATTCGTCCTAACTTCTTGGTACAGCGTTCAAGAGGATTGGTGCAGCTCGGAAGAAGTCTTGGATATAGGAGTGGGAGGTTCAAATTAGTGTGGATGTTAGTCGAAAGTTATTTGCAGAGTGTAGAGAATGTGTGTGGTGATGTAGGATGGTGCCGCACTGTGGAGAGCTTTGTGGGTGAGAACAAGCATTGGATCCTGTGATATATGGGCAGCCAGTGCAATGACTGGGACAGAGCAGAGGCAGCCGAGTAGCGGTTAGCCAGATAGGTGACCCTGGCTGCCGCATTAAGGATGGACTGTAGAGGAGAGAGTCTAGTTAGGGGTGGACCAAATAATAGAGAGTTACAGTAGTCAAGGCGAGAGTGGATCAGAGCCACGGTGAGGGTTTTTGTCGAAATGTAAAAGAATGAAGACCATGAATATAAGAATATAGATATGCATTACTGCTAAAGGAAATCTAAGAAAAAAATAGATATTTAGCATACAAAAACGGCCATTTTTTTTCTACCCAGTCGCCACGCAACTGGGTACCTACTCTGAACTGAAGCCTCTCTCTGGATTTTAAAACCTCCTGTGTACGGGAAAGTAGGAACCTGCTATAGAGAATAAAATCACCTGCGACTAGTGGGGGAGGGGTGCATTTCATAGTGCAAACTGTCTCTTTTTTTGTAATTTTATGTCACGCTCAGTTATGCACCTGTTCACATTGCAGTTTTGGGAGTGCCCTCATTCTTTTTCCTATGAAACGGTGTCCGACATTGCCGATCTTCAGAAATCGAATTGCAGAGTATTCAAATTTGCAAGTATCCGTGGATTTGAGGCTATAAGACTCTATCTGAATCATCCGCAGATCGGTCCACTCATTTCTACTCAGTACAAAAAATTACAATATCACTATGCAATTTTAGTGTTGACTACAATTCAATCAAATATAAACATAAAAGAAAAAGGCAATAAAACAAATTCAATAAAATAAAATAAAAAAGTTTTATTTTAGAATATTCTACCTAAAAATATATATTAAAATATATATTAAAAATATTAATATTATTATTATTAAAATTATTTATTAATATTTACTTTTTATGGTATCTAAATACACATTGTCTGTGAATCTGCTCATTTTTACTCTACGATTTGCAAATCCTTCCATTTTATTCTATACTGTGTTGGTTTCTTTTGCATTAGTCATCTATAAAATAATGACACCCTGGATATTTTTGTATCTACAAACAGCAGGGAATCTTATTACCAGAAGCAAATGCACCTGGGAGAGCTCCTTTAAGATTTTTCACTACTATCAACTCTTAAAGTAAGTCATAATCTAAGTCTAAGGGGATGTGAAAAAGATCATAACCCAATCATATAGAGAAGACTTACAATATTACACACAACACAAGTATCTAGTGTTAGAACACACAATGGTTTATGTATCTGTGAATTCTATTTGTAAATAAAGCACACATAAGATTAATTGCCATTTTTCCAATTTTGTCAGCGGCCATTAATTGTATGGTCCTTTTTATAATAGAAATTAAGAAAAGATTTTATATAAAAAAGATGAATTACTGCCCCTGGATGAGCAGTTAATGACTCTTCTACATCTATATCTTATGTCTTATAGAAATATAACAGTCCGGACAATTGAACACTATCTGAAAAGTTGTTTAATGTCTCTAAACCAAGTATTAGAAAAACAAAAGACTTATGCATTTATAATATTAGAACCATGAATAAGTCATATTTCATTCGTGGCCGTAGACATTTGTCATTTGCTACTTTTTTAGGTATGAGACATGATTAAGTTGTTGCGGCTTAGAAAAAAAAGCAAAACCACAGGACCTCTTTCATTGTAATACAAGCATTAATCATGCATTCATAATAAAGACATAGCGTAGCAAGCTCCCCCCTTAAATATGCATTACATACCCTAAGGGTAAACAAAAGCAAAAGAAGCAATAAATACATTTACTTTAGATACATTAAAATTATTCATAGGTAAACCAAGGGCAGCATGAATAAGAGTCTGGCTGGACGACTGCAGCCAGGTATATCTTAAAGGGAACCTATCATGTGCAATATGAACCCAGTACTACGAGCAGTTCTGGGTGCATATTGCTAATCCCTGCATAACCGTCCCTGTATACACTAGCATAGATAAAGAGATCTTTAGAAAATGGCGACCAAAAAACGTAATTTTGGCGTTTGGAATTTTTTTGCTGCTACACCATTTACCAATCAGATTAATAGATTTTATATTTTGATAGATCGGGCATTTCTGAACGCGACGATACCAAATATGTGTATCCATGACGGATATATCCGTCATGGGTTGTGAAGGGGTTAATACTCAATAGAAGTGCTAGAGATGGCCAAGAGCTAACTTTTAGGACTGGTGGTGGTATCAGTGGTCAGACCTCAGAGCTGGGTGGACATACACTGAGGAGCTAAAGGGTAACAATGTTTTGCACTTCTGACTTTCAGGCACCATAGCTCACCATCCACTACAGCTTTGAACATGAAACAACCTTCATTTTGTAGACAATCATCTTGGCTTTCTCATACATAATTTTGAGTTGCAACTATTTAGCATATGATTAGTTCTGCAGATTCTTCTCATGTCACTGCATTGTTACTGTTTTGCTCCTGGTGGTGGAAAAATATTTTTCTTCCTGTATACTACAAATTACAATCTGTTCTCACATTCCCTAATAGCTCAGTGTGTTAGGTTGAGGAAAAGTTTCCAAGAAAACAGAAACAGCATCATTCAGCTCATCTACAGCGGTTCCTCAGCCAAGAAATTTGTCAAACTATATAATCTGAGTGCCATGAGAGTGGAAAGAATATGAAATAAAGTTCATCCATCCATTTAAAAGCCAAGAAATGAATGTCCAGGCAAATATTGGAGTCGTTGGCTCATCACAAGGTCTATAAGTTCTAGTGTGACATACCCGGCAGTGGAGGCAGCTCGTATGCTATGTAATAGTGACGTCACAGACGTCCATGACAGCACCGAGTGACCCACGTTACACAAGTCTGGAATGGTGGCCGAAAAAAAGTGAGCGAGCCTCGACTTCAATATCGTCATAAGTAGCGTCGGCTCGAGTTTGCAAAAAAAGTAAAACAAAATTAGACAGTAGGAAATTGGAAATGGGTGATTTGGAACGATGAGATGAAAATCAATAGATGGCTCTGATGGGTGCAAATGGGTCTGGAAGAAACAAGGAAAAAGGGGCTAAAGGATTAAGAGATTGAAAAAACTGACAAGTTCAGTGGAGGAAGCCTGATCATATGGGCTCTTCTCCACTTGCATTTACAAATTCACAGCGACACTCGGCTACAAATGTGAGTTGAGTGTCCTGCGTACGGTGTGTGTTTTTTTCCTCACATAGCATCCGTATGAAATGCGAGTGGCATGCGGGTGCTATGTGAGTGTTTATGCATACCGCGTCAGACTGGCTACCGGAGGAATCTCCAGTAATACCAGGCCTGGCCACGGATACCTGCACTGAACCCCGGATCTGTCACCTGAGCTCCAGAAATCAGCCCGGTCTGTCTGCAGCTATGCTGAACTGAACAGTAATCGCCGGGGAATCAATCACTCGGCGCTCGCTGTTCAGGCTGCACTCTGGAGCTCAGGTGACAGCTGCGGAGTTCAGTGCATGTAACCGCGGCTACGCCTGGTATTACTGGAGATTCCTCCGGTAGCCAGTCTGTCGCAGTATGCAAGTGTCAAGGATCCGTGTGACATGCGTATGCCACCCTGATTCTGATTTTTTTTCTCACTCCCATAGGATTGCATGGGGGTGCGAGAGCTGAGACTCGGTGAAATCACAGCATGCTGCGATTTCACCGAGAGCACGAGACGTGTCGTAAAACATTTAGCAAGAGGACACGGCCTCATTGATTAACACTGGTGCGAGTGAGATCCGATTTTCTATCTGATCGCACGAGCACATAGAAATCGCAAGTGAAGAAGAGCCCTATGTGGGTGTGTGGGTGTTTCACAGACAAAGGTGTTGGATACCTGGTCAGGATCGATTGTGGTCTCAATGCTGAGCTACTGTATATATAAGTGTCCTATGTGTAACTGACCAAATTAGTTTAATTATCTTTTTCTCAATCTTGCTTCTTCAGTGACAAACTACTCCTTGAATGCAACCCAGGAGGCCCATTTTAATTCCCGATCAATTTATAGTGGTTGAAGGGAAAGGCCTGGGGTTTTTCTGGGATCTGTTAGATGAAGGGCCTAGTGCCAAGTCTGTCTGAAGTTGTACTTTTTGAACTGACATCATCAAACAGACACTGCAAAGATTGGCAGGAGGAAGTCTTATAAGCAGAGGCAAAATATAAAAAGTTAAGTTTATTTGTAATAACTTATTTATGAAAAAAACATTTACAATTATTAAATTTAAATATATAGAGTACAGACCAAAAGTTTGGACACACCTTCTCATTCAAAGCGTTTTCTATATTTTCCTGACTCTGAAAATTGTAGATTCACATTGAAGGCATCAAAACTATGAATTAACACATGTGGAATGAAATACTTAACAAAAAAGTGTGAAACAACTGAAAATATGTCTTATATTCTAGGTTCTTGAAAGTAGCCACCTTTTGCTTTGATTACTGCTTTGCACACTCTTGGCATTCTCTTGATGAGCTTCAATATACATTGAACACAATATACACACATACAGTACATATACTGTATATATATGTATGTGTGTGTGTGAGAGGTGTACCAAAGGTGTACTGTCAAAAGGATGGCTACCTGACCCTAATCAGTCAACCTACCTACCGCGGCGGTTGGGACCCTAAAATTTGACTTAGTGCTCCCACTCCACGATGACTGACCCTGGACACCCTAGTCTCACCCTGTTCATGAATATATTTATATTCCACACATCCCTGTGGTCACAGAAATCAATTGCTGCATTGACAGTACCTCTTCATATATCCTGGATGTTACGGTTGCTGTGGCACTGGAGACTATGTTCGGATTTTTTGCTACTGCACATGTGCAAGCGCTGGAGACTAAGGCTATGTCCGCACGTTGCTTTTTACCTGCTTTTTTGCTGCTTTTTCAACTGCAGCGTTTAATGGCAAAATGGTTGTGTTCTGCTTTTCAAGCAAAGTCTATGGGAATTTGGGTTTCTTGTCCGCACTATGCAGTTCAAACTGCAGCCTTTTTGTTGCAGAACTTTGGTCAAAAACTCAGCTTTGCAGTGCAAAACCCAAATGGCAAAAACAATTGACATGTCAATTGTTTTTGCCATTTGGGTTTTGCAGTGCAAAGCTGAGTTTTTGACCAAAGTTCTGCAACAAAAAGGCTGCAGTTTGAACTGCATAGTGCGGACAAGAAACCCAAATTCCCATAGACTTTGCTTGAAAAGCAGAACACAACCATTTTGCCATTAAACGCTGCAGTTGAAAAAGCAGCAAAAAAGCAGGTAAAAAGCAGGTAAAAAGCAACGTGCGGACATAGCCTAAGTCCTATCTTGGAGCCATTGCACATGTGCGGGTGACATCATCGCTGACACGATGTCTTTGACATCTTCTAAGCTGATTGGCCGCTGGTCATGTGCTTGTGACACGTAGTCACATGTCTCTGACACCTTCTATGCCGATTGGTCGCTGGTCATGTGCTTGTGACGCTTTGCTCGGTGATAGGCCAGCGTGACGTCATTGCTGTCGTTCTGGCAGCGGATTGGCTCTGGTGTCCTCCATCTTGGATGAGGCACAGAGTCTATATAAGACCCTGATGCACGCCGCCCGGTGCTCAGTCCTCTTGGTTCATGCATGAGAGTAGACGCTCTGTGCACGTCCCTCTAGGCATCTCTCTGTCTATGCTAGGTGAGCGCTACCGGCAGGGTAGCGTTCTTATACCTTACAGCTTCGGCTGCGGTCCGTATCCTTACATCTTAGTGGAGCGGACATAGGCAGGTGCCTGAGGCACATGGTCCGGCTGGGCCTTGTGATTCTACTCGTAGGTGGACGTTGCCACTAGGGTAACGTTCCTTATACTGCGTCTGGCAGTTGTTCGTATCCTCGCACACTAGGGGAGTGAACATAGGTAGGAGCTTTGTGCGGCTTATGCTGCTGTCCGTCTCTTTTGCACCACTAGTGGAGCGGACCTAGGCAGGTGCCATATCTAGTGGTTCGTGTCCTCGCACACTAGTGGAGCGAACGCAGGTAGGAGCTTTGTGCGGCTTACACTGCTGTCCGTCTCCTGGCACCGCTAGAGGAACGAACCTAGGTAGGTGCCATTTCACACTCACTGCTTTTGTCTCTGTGACCATTAACAGAGACCATACCACACACCCTCCAAGCAAGGGAGGAATTGCTTTATTTCCTAATTATATTCCTCCGTGAGTTTAACAGAGGTATTGCACTCTGCACTTGGGCTATTACTATTTACAGTGGCACACTTAAATACCCCTTATCCTCTGCCATAGTCTGCAGCAGAGTCTTTGCACGGTGGACCCTGACTGTCTGATATTCCTTTGGGTTTTATTATCAGACAGCCCCCCGTAACACTGGACTTCTATCCACACGAATTCCCTTGATGAACACCAATGATATAATGGGAAACGTATTGAAAAAAGTACTGAGTATTTGAGAGGACAAGTACAGCTTCAGTATAGAAGACTCCACTGAGATGAGTAAAAACATCTATTACCATACATTATCCACGTGTAAAATACTTTTATTGAATGTAGAAGTATCACAATATTATTTATTGTCTGCATGTTTATGATTTTTTTACTTTATAGTCCATGACATAGCCATTTATCATTATCAATAACTGACACTTGGCATGTAATACTGGTTTGTAGCAATCTGGCATCTTTATATATACGTTAGAGCTATGGTGTCAAAGATCAGTCATCGTGGAGTTGGGGCGCCAAGTCTAATCTCAGACTGCCAACTGCGGTGGTAGGTAGCCTGACAGATTGCTGGGACACACTAGGGAATATTAGCCACAATTTTAATGGTGCACCTCTGGTGCAACTCTCACATATGTATTTTTCATATTTGTGAGGGGTTTTTCATCAGTAAGGTTTGTTTTTGTTTTTTTGTTATTACTAAGGATGAGCAAACCTCATCGGTAAAGTTCAGGGCGGACACCAAGTGGCAAGGGCTTGAGCCGAACACAGACTTTTAATAAAAAGATCTCTGTGTCCGAGTTTAGAGTTTGGATACTGTTTGCATGCTAATAAAGTCTGTTGAAAGGCTATACCCAGCTTCAGAAGTTCAGTGATGTGAGGGGTGTGTTGGTGGAATATTGGGATTGTGTATAATTTTGTGTAGGTTCGTATTTTAGGTGTGGTGCTCTGTCCATTCTGTGTATTCCTTGTGTGTACATTGTCCTGTTTGCAGGGTAATCACCCCCTGCCAGGCTTTTGTCCCTAAGTTTTGGAGAGGGGGCCTGGGATCCCCCTAAATTCTCTGCTTACTTGGGGGATTATTCTTTCTTTCTAAGAAAGACTAGAGAGAAGGAGTAAGATTGATCCTCTGAGGGAGAAGCTGAGGCTCCTTAGAGAGACTGTGAGAAACCCCGATTTCCCTGGAAAAGAACTGCTGGAGGATTGTGACTAACCTCCTGGGACATTTATGCCATTACTGGACTACTTTACCCTCTTAGTGGTGATTATTGAATGGACTTTCTGATTTTGCTTGGAATAAATGTTCTTTGTATTGTTCAATCACCTCTCGCTCTGTTCATTGTGTGATAATATGGGAGAAGGACGATGTGACAAGGGGACATAGCTATGCGCATGCGCGAGCTTTGTATACTGTTGGCGATGATGCCAGCACTTGTAGGCTATATGATCACGCCCACAGGGGTGTAATAACATGCTATTGTGTGCTGACTAGTCTGGGGAACTAACGCCCCATCAACTAGTAAAGGGTTTCATTTGAATTTTATAAACAGACTTTAGGAATACTTTTTCTAAAGATCTGTTTATGTTTATGTTACGAAAGGGACTGTTGACAAGTAATTTAGATAAGTACACACCACTGCTGGTGGATCTGGGGGTACAGGGGACAGGACAGGTTCCTTGTCATAATTCCTATGTGCAGAACATTGCGTATTGTTCTGCTATTCTCTCCTGCAGAGCCGATATATATATATATCTGTTTATGGGCAGAGCATTTTGCAGGATTAATGCTCTGCTGTTTGTTTCACAGCAATGGGTTCTACGCTGGTCCTGGGAGGTGCTCTCGCAGATGCTTCTCGTTCCTGGTGATTGCTCTGCTTTATTAGAGCATGTTAGCTCAGGACGCCACCAGTCATACTTCCTGGTTACAGTTGTGTTGTTGGCTCCCGTGATGCTCAGTGTTCAGAGCTTGGCCTCTTGACTCCTGACTGTTGTTGACCCATCTCTGCCTCTCCCCCCTGTTTTTATTGCTACTTCCTGGCTTCTGACCTCAGACTTCCTCCTGACCACAACCCAACCACATCCCTGTCTGCTCCCTGTATTTTGGTACTCTCCTTGAATCCTTACCTTCAACTTGTACTTTGACCTCGTCACTGTCTGCCCCCTGTGTACTGTCGTGCCCTCCTGGTTTATGATCTTGTCCTGTCTGACTATCTCTCCATTTACTGCATGCAAGTAGTGTCTAGCGCCACCTAGTGACAGTCATCACATTCCCTTTAAGTATTGTACAGAACTGTGAGGTTCCAAATTCTTACACTGTTTATACCCGGCTGATGCTGGATCTAATTACAGCTGATCATTGTCAGTGCTACAATATAGCTATGATTCCATTGTGAAAAGGAAAAGGGGGCTATCCTCATAGCAGATAACCTATTTTAATTAGGAAATTCTGAAAACAGCAGAATATTTTTCTAAGTACAGTGGAACCTCGCTTACCGAGCAAAGCTTGCTGTAAATTTGTAACTCAGTTTACGAGCAAGCTTTGCTGAATGAGCAAAATACTCACCATACACACTTCCGGTTCCGTACATCCACTGCGCTCTAACCCGCTCTTGCAGTGCAAACAAACACAAACAAGCACGCACAAACACACACAAGCACATACAAACACGCAGAAACACACACAAGCACATACAAACATGCACAAACACACACGTACACACACATATTATGCTCAACTTACCTTCTGTTCCATCGCCGGCCTCATGGTTCTTGTAGTTCGCTGGTACAGAATGTGTATCGGGAAACCATCGCCATGAGGGAGGAACTTGCTCTGGCAGCAGAAGTTCATCCTTCGTCGCGATGGTTAATCGATACACATCCTGTAGCGGCAAACTGCAAGTTCCAGGAGGCCGGCGATAGAACGGAAGGTAAGGTGAGCATAATATGTGTGTGTGCGTGCATGTTTGTGCGTGTTCGTGCATGTTTGTCTGTGTTTGTGTGTGTTTGTACGTGTTTGTACGTGTATGAAATGGCACAATAGGGGACCAGGATGGGACATTTAACAAGTTGTGGAACGAATTGTCTGCATTGCAATGATTTTCTATGGGAAATCTTGCTTTGCTGAACGAGTAACTTGATTAACAAGCACAGTCCCAGATCGGATTGTTCTCGTTAACCAAGGTTTCACTGTATTTGAAACAAAAATGTGATGGTTCTCAGCCTACCAAAGACTACTTTTAATTAATAGGTAATAATTAGCAACCATATTATAAATTACAAACCACAATAATAGTGGGTAATTTACACAATCATCATATAAAGATATCCTATTCATACTGATGATTGATGATCAACTGTATTGAGAGACGGTAATTACAAATAGTGATCCTCCTTGCAAAATATATGTCTTTCTTTTTAAAATTCGCAGGCAATTTTTCAGATCTTGGATTTAATTTCCACATGAAAAATTGACCTTAACAGTATGAAGTATTGTTACAAGTAAAAACTGTGTTTTCATTGAAAAGAATAAATGCATTTCCTGAACTCAGGCTGTTCAAACTAATTGATTTATTGGCTCTCTGGATAGTGAACTATTGTCTTCATACTCTCGGGACAAGGAAGTCCTCAGAACGCTGCAAAATTCTGTTATACTGTCATGACAGCCAGGGGCTTATTTTTAATCAATGAAGTTTTTGTTTTTATATCTTTACTACTATGCCGTCTTTTCCTTTCAACTGCCGGCAAAATGTTTGAGATTGAAAAGTATTTCATTGACTTGTACTAGTTGAATCCAAAATGTGGTGTAACTCCAGGCAAAAAAAAAGACTTAAAAACTGAACTTTAGATTTCATGCACATGCAAGTTGTACGAAGACGTAATGTAAAATGATAAAAAAAAAAACAACAAAAAAGCCAGCTAAACTCAAAATAACATGTATTATAAGGTGTACACTTCACAAAAAATTCCAAACCATACTATTATAAATTTGAGATTTTGGGCAAAAAATTGCAATTTCTTGAGCTACCCCGCCACATCACGGCAAATCTCTTTGGGGCAGTCCTACTCTAAAGTATTTTGTATTTAAAATGTGTCATACGGCCTCACATATGAAAAAGTAGAACTTTTTATAACCGCACTTACCTGGGGCTTTTCAATCCCGTACCCATGACTGAATCATGGCTGTGGGCGGGACAGGCCCAAGCAAATGCTGCATGAAATAAATAGCCTGAGGACAGGGCTTGAAGGCTGAATGTGAATAGCCACCAATTGCCAAAATCAAGACAGGTGGAAAAACAAACCAAATTGAGGTGCACGGCAAGGTGGGGATCAGCCACCGACCAATTCAACAAAGAAAAACAAGAAAGCCAGCTAAACTCAAAATGGCATGTATTATAAGATGTGCACTGCACTAAAAATTCCAAACTACTATTAAAAATTTGAGATTTTTGGCAAAAAATTGCAATTTCTTGAGCTACCCCGCCATGTCACAGCAAATCTCTTTGGGGAAGTCCTACTCTAAAATATTTTGTATTTAAAATGTGCCATACGATCTCACATATGGTAGAACTTTTTATAGCAGCACTTAACGGGTGCTTTTCAATCCCGTACCCAAGACTGAATTATGGCTGTGGGCGGGACAGGCCCAAGCAAATGCTGCATGAAATAAATAGCCTGAGAACAGGGCTTGAAGGCTGAATGTGAACAGCCACCAATTGCCAAAATCAAGACAGGTGGAAAAACAAAACAAATTAAGGTGCACAGCAAGGTGGGGGTCAGCCACCGACCAATTCAACAAAAAAAAAAAGTACAACTCAAAATGGCATGTATTAGAAGATGTGCACTACACTAAAAATTCCAAACTCTACCATTATAAATTTGAGATTTTTGGCAAAAAATTGCAATTTCTTGAGCTACCCCGCCACGTCACGGCAAATCTCTTTGGGACAGTCCTACTCTAAAATATTTTGTATTTAAAATGTGCCATACAGCCTCACATATGAAAAAGTAGAACTGTTTATAGCAGCTTTTACCTGGTGCTTTTCAATCCCGTAATGTAAAATGATGACCATTCTTTGGGGCCATCCAGTACCTCCAGATTCTCCAATTTTTCTATTGAGCTCAATGCAAATTAAAAAAAAAAAATGCAATGTTTCATAACATGGAGGATGCTTAAAGGGAACCTATCACCAGATATGGTGACTATGAGCTGTGGCCACCAACACTAAACTTTTATATACAGCATTCCAGAATACTGTATATAAGAGCCCAGCCATTGTGTAGAACTTAAAAAACACTTTTATAATACTCACCTAAGGGGTGATTCAGTCTGATGGGTGTTGCTGCTCTCCGGACTAGCGCCTCCTCTTTGCGGTGATGGCCATCCTCCTTGTTTTGAGGCCCGTGTGCATGATGCGTCCTTTGTCATGCACACTAGCCAGCATTGAGGTCCTGCACACTTTGATCTGCCCTGCTCAGGTGCGCATGCACAAGCGGTCTTTAATCTTTCCTAGCGCGTGCACATTACAGTACTTTCATCTGCCTTCAGTAGGGCAGATCAAAGTGTGTCTGTGCAGGACCACAATGCCAGCTTGTGTGGATGATGTAGACGCATCATCCACACTGGGCTGGGAAGGAGGACAGAGATTGCAGCAGAGAGGAAGTGCTGGACTGGAGAGAGGAAGTGCCGGACTGCAGAGAGGAGGTGCCGGACTGGAGAGCAGCGACACCCATCGGACCAAACTGCCCCCTTAGGTGAGTATTAGAAAAGTGTTTTTTACATTATACAGAATGACCTGGGCTCTTATATACAGTATTCTAGAATGCTGTATATAAGAGCTCACTGGTGGTGGCCGCAGTTTATAGTAGCCAAATCTGGTGACAGGTTCCCTTTAATAAGTCTATGTAAGGTCACCCATAAGTGTAACCGCAAGAACTCCATGCAGCTTCAACACAGCTTCCATGCACCCTGACCAAAAGTTTTCATCCCTGGAAACAAAAATAAAAAAAGTATGCAATGTAATGTAAAATATGTAATTTGGGATTTGTGTTACAGGGAACTTATTATTTTTATTCCGAGTCACAGTAAAGGATCAACCTGTCAGTGTAATCTGCAGATAGCACTAGAAAAGAAAGTAACATGAAGTATTATTGTTTAGAAATAATTAACTATGCACTGGATAAGGGATAACTTGTTGATCACTTTAGCACTTTATCACTTTATTCAAGAATTGTCCATATAGGAAGGTATTTTAAACAGCTGTATTAAAAGTTATATTTTATTATTACACTGTGTCCATGCTATAGATATACTGACAATATTCCAGTAGGAGAGTTTAATTCATAGGTATGTGCATGTTGTGAACTATTTTTCACTTGATCAATTCTAGGTCTTATTATACGAGAGGCTGCTGATAAGTCTTTGGCTTTACCCAGAAAGAAACGAGATAGGATGATGAAACTTTGCATTTATTCCACACTCTCCACTGATGACAACACACTTCTTACATCGGTATTCCACGTTCTGTAAGCCTAGCACAAAGAAGGATTTCAATTGTGCCTCATACCAGGCATCCGTTGCAGCCATGGCATCAGAAATGGTGTGAAAATTGGTACCCTTGAGGTGTTTCTTCAGGTTTGGAAACAGATGATAGTCGGAGGGAGCTAGATCTGGTGAATAAGTTGGGTGGTCAACCAGCTGGAAGTCCAGCTCTGCCAGTTTTGCCGTGGTGGCTTGTGCAGTGTGAATGGAGGCATTGTCTTGCAGGAACAAGATTCCTTTGGACAGTTTGCCTCGCCTTTTGGTCTTCGTAGCTGCCTTCAATTGGTCCAAAGGTTCAATGTAATACGTTGCATTGATGGTGGAATCCTTTTGAAGGTAGTTCACTAGCGGCATGTCCTCCTTATCCCAGAACACAGACACCATCACCTTAGTGGCTGATTTTTGAACCCTGAACTTCTTTGGATGAGGAGAACCATTGTGCCTCCATTCTTTTGACTGCTCCTCATTTTCAGGGTCATACAAATAAATCCAGGTCTCATCCATAGTGACCAGTTGATCCAGGAAGTTCTTATCAGTCCGGAAACACTGACAAATGGACTGGGAAGTTTTCACTCGCTGCTTCTCTGATCTGTTGTCAAACATTTGGGGACCCACTTTGCAGATCGCTTCATCATGTCCAAATGTTCAGGGATAATGACACAAAATTGTTCACGGGAAATCCCCATGATGTCTGCTATTGCATTAGCTGAAATTCATCAATTCTCCAGGATATGAGGTTGGGCACAGCATCGACGATCTCCAGAACAACAGCCACTCTCGGTCGTCCAGCACGTTCCTCATCATTGGGGCTGAAGTGGCCCATTTTAAATTTGGCAACTCAGCTCTTAACTGTGGAATATGAAGAGCATTGATCCCCCACTGCCTGCGACATATCACCATGAATATCTTTCGCAGACTTTCCTTGCAGAAACAAGAATGTTATCACTCTTCTGCTCTCAGTTGCTGTGAATATCACATTAGACTCTGCCATTTTGTTTTCCCACGTGCGTAGAACACTGTTGCCATAATCAACAAACACAAAATTTTGAAAACATATATTAGACACATAAGGCTTTCATGTGATGTAACATTCGTTACCATAGAAACAAAAAAAAGATCACAAAGCCAAAGACGTATCAGCAGCCCCTCGTATATGTACTTTCATCAATCATGCAACTACTATATGATTGCACAATTATGCATTATATTATTTACCTAATACCCTTTTCCTGTCCATGCCATCATTTTATTGCTGTAGTAGGAGAGAAAAGGCGCAATAGGGTCTTACCCGATTTACAGGGCAGAGGGAAAAAGGGTTAAAACACACTCACCTGGCTGGGTTGTGCCAGTCACAACCCCTTAGAGAACGTGGATGAGTGCTTTAGTGGTTCAGCAGCGGCCCCGTGTCTGAGCAAAGGATATCAAAGTGTAGACTGGAGGAAAAACGGGTTTAAAAACCGCGCTAGGAAACCACGAGCAAGGATGTAAATGAATATTTTTCTTTTATTTAGATAATTCCAACGCGTTTCGGAGACCCATCTGTCTCCTTCCTCAGGGAAAAAGAATCTTACAGTCAATGAGGAGTTGTCCTTATTTGCCCTTGCGTCACGGGCAAATCGCTGCCCTTGTCTCACAAAGTCGTGAAACCCCCGTCACACGTACTTACTTGTTGAGTGACCTCGCTGTGGGCGGCGAACGTCCACTTCCTGAATGGGGAGGGACGTTCGGCGCCACAGCGACGTCACACAGCCGCCAGCCAATAGAAGCGGAGGGGCAAAGATGAGCGGGATGTAAACATCCCGCCCACCTCCTTCCTTCCGCATAGCCAGCGGGAGCCGTGGGACGCAGGTAAGCAGAGTTCATCGCTCCCGTAGTGTCACACGGAGCGTCGTGTGCTGCCATGGGACCGATGAACAAGTGGCACAAGTAAAAATAAACGATATTATGAAACTGAGCGACGAGTACACGACTCATGATTTGTGAGCGATACTGCGTCACTCAGAGGTTTCACATGAGACGACGTCGTGTATGATGCCGGATGTGCGTCACGAAAACCGTGACCCCGACGATGCATTGCACGATCCGTCGTCTCATGTACAGCACCCTTTAGATCTAAGAAATATTGTTCACAAATTTGTCTAAATCTGTGTTAGTGATCACTTCTCATTTGCCAAGATAACCCATCTACCTCAGATGTGGCATATCAAGATGCTGATTAGACAGCATGATTATTGCACACCTTTTTCTTAAACTCTACACACAAGTGTTGGATTGGGTTGAGGTCTGGGGACTGTGGGGACCAATCCAACACCTCTACATCTTTGTCATTGAACAATTTCTACGCCAAACTCACCATATGCTTTGGGTTGTTGTCCTGCTGGAACACTGTCATTTTTTTCATATGCATAGTACTCAAGTGTACAAAGTAACTCACATATAGCTCAGCATTAAGACCACCACCGAATCTGCTCAAGTATCCAACGTCTTTGGGTTTGAAACACCCCATATCATCAGGCTTCCTCCATTGAACTTGACAGTTCCTTCAATTTCTCGATCCGTTAGCCCATTTTTCCCTTGTTTCTTCCAGACCTATTTGTACTCATCATAGCCTAGTCTATTGACTTTCACTCATCTCTACAATTCACCCATTTCCAATCTTCCACTGTCCACTTTTTGTAAACTCAACGCTTCTTATGATGATATTGAAGTTGGGGCTTCTTCCCCTTCTTTGGGCCACCATTCCTGAATTGAGTAACATGCATTGCACGGGTCCTTGCATGGACATCTGTGATCTCTAAATATGAGCTTACTCCACTGTCGTGTTTATCACATCAAAACTATAAACCTTCTGATGAGCCGACTTATGTACTCCAATATTTTGCCTGGACGTCCACCTCTTCTCCTTTGAATGGATGGATGGACTTCATTTCATATTCGTCCAAGTGTCATGGCACTCACTGGCAATTCTCTTGGCCAAGAGACCACTATGAGCTGGATGATGCTGTTCTTTTTTCATGGGAAATCTTCTGAATGGCTGCTCCTCAATTCGAATGAGTGACTTTTCACTTGGGAATCCAAGTAATAACACACTGAGCTATAAGGGAATGTGAGAGCAGGTTGTAATTTGTAGTATACAGGAAGAAAAAGATTTTTCCACCACCAAAAGAAGAACAATAGTAATGCAGTGACATGACAAGAATCTGCATAACTAATGAAGTGCTAACCAGTTACTAGTTAAATTTATGTATGACATAGCCAAGATGATTGTCTAAAAATGAAAGCAGTCTCACGTTCCAAGCAGTGGATAGTGAGCTATGGCGCCCGAAAGTAACATTGCAATTCTTTTTCTCATCATTGTATACGTGTATATATATATATATATATATATATATATATATATATATATATACACATGTACATGTGCTTTTTCAGGGTTAATTAGAGTATTTGGATCACATTTGATTTGTGACAAATCGATTTGCTGCAAATTGAATTACTTGGCAAAATTTGGCAAATTCAAGTTTCAAAACTGTTGCTTATTTGCTTATCTCTTGTAAGAACAGTTTTTATCCTTTAAACAGTTTATCCAAGACTATTAAATTTTGTTTTCTATAGGCTTAAGAACTAGACCGCTGCTGCCGACAATTCAACTGCTTCCACTGATGTGTTAGGGCCAGGTGGACGGGCAGACCCAGGAGGTGGATCCACTGGGATGAACACCTCACCGAAGGCAAGGTGTCCGGTAGCCAGAGCACTACAGGTAGCAGGACAGTCCGTTCAGAGGTGTGGAGTGTAGAAGTCCCTGGGACCACGGAGTCACTGAAGGTAGTCCGGGTGACGGAGCTCAGGTTCGGAGGCCGAGATGTTGTCAGGCAGAGTCCGGAACCGACGGAGCGAGAAGACGGGTCACCACAGGGATCAGAGATGGTATGGACTGACGGGATGGCAGACAGTCACCGTTCGGGGTTCGGGTATCGTCAGGACCGGATGGCGAGGCAGGAGCGGCTCTAGGAGAGAGATAGGTAAGTATACCAGAAGACACAAGGAGACCTGACTCCTAGCTTAGCAAAACACGAAGAACAGGCCCCGCCCACTTGGAAAGGATCCCCCTATATACCCAGTACCTGATCCTTCAATATCCTGTTGGAGGACACTGGCCCTTTAAGAGAGGGTCAATGACCGCGCGCGTGCCCTAATGCGCATGCGCGAGGCCCAGGTGCCAGAAGCCAGGGCAGGGAGCGGTGAACAGGAGGCAGGAGAGCCGGGCTGGAGCAGGGCTGCCGACGGGCGCCGGGAGCGGGGACCGGGCCGCCTGGGGACCGCAGGTGATGGGGCTTGGAGGCTGTGGAGCGGGGGACGCCTGGCAGAGGAGCCGGGGAGCGAGGCAGGGAAGCCGGGGAGTGTGGCAGGGGAGCCGGGGAGCGTGGCAGGGGACCCGGGGAGCGTGACATGATGTATCTCGACAGAGCAAAGGTTTCACTTCTACTCTACTCTTGATGGGGTGTCAGTGCTAATGTCATGCTGATTGACAGCCAGATCCCCACTGCCTAAATTCGTGGAGACAGTTGTCAATCAGCCTGTTTTTGGAAGCGTTGCCCACTGACAGAGCAGCCCATAGGAGGAAGAGCTGCTCTGTCAATGAGGAGCATCTGAATTGCCCGATGGATTGGTGGGTGACTGCTCCGAGACGGCTTCAGATAGAATAGGCAGGTAGTTACCAATGGTGATGGGTGAATAGTAGGGATGATAAAATACCTCAAATATTCAGCTTCGCGAATATTTTCTGCATAGGTCGCCGCTATTCGACTATTCATGAATATTCGATGCGCAATGTAAGTCTATGAAAAACCCGAATAACAACTATGCAGAACTATTCGGGCTTCCCATAGACTTACATTGCGCATCAAATATTCGCATATCGGTGACCTATTCGGAAAATATTTATGAAGCCGAATATTTGAGTTATTCGATTGTCCCAAGTGAATAGTAACTATGTTTGGATTATTTGTAACAAATCCCAAAGTATTATTTTGGTATTCGTCATGAATAACGAACCTAATGCAAGTCAATGAGGAACCCAAGCATTTTTCTTGTCATGGGGAATTCTGTAATAGTGCTCGGTATTCGGTAAGCATTATCCGAACACAAATGGTTACTATTCACCCATCACCAGTTAGCAATTATATTCTTTAGGCCTTGGTTCCATTTATGTTTTGCAGGGACGAGTGCAATTCAATAAAACATCAGATTGCACTCGCACCAGTGCAAAACTATGGGGCAGTGTCTCCTGCGATTGATTTCTCATGCCATATCGGCATGGGAAATGAATCACAGCATGCTGCGTTTGGTAGCGAGTCTCGGCTCAAACACACCCATACAAGTCTACAGGTGAGTGCGAAACGTCGCACTGCACTCGCATGTCATCCGACCGCAGTGTGATGTACGCAGAGACAGACCGGGGAGGAGAAGGAGAAAGTGTGCCATCCCTCTTTTCCGCAGCTGTGATCTGATTGCAAAATCACAAATCGCATGACCCTCGGCTGATGCTCGCAGCAGAGGGTTATTAGCATATCGCTTCTGATGTATGCTCTCGCATCAGAAGCTATGCAAAAGTGGAACCAAGGCCTCAGTCCTTTGGCCTATAGTAAAAAAAAGTGGTCCTGGACAACCCCTGTAAGGATATCAGTTTTACATACTTTACTATTTATTTAGATTGGATAGGAAACCGCAGGACATAATCAGTTAATTAGACGAAACCTGTGCTGCAATTATAGTGTTGAATAAAAATATGTCACAGGGACCTCGGAGCCTTTTAAATACACCATTGAATTTTAACCATGGCGGTAACAAGCATGACAAAGGTTTTTATGTAACCGAATTGCAACCTCTTTAGTACTCAATTAAAATAATTTTGCGGCGCAGTAAAAATCATTCCACTGCTCATCGAATTTAATTAAAGATACGATTTTGGAATCCTTTATGAAACGTCTCGTACGTTACGTCAGTGGCCCCCGCATCTAAACAAGACCCAGGTGAAGAAGAAAAATCACCTTTGCCAATTTAATACGGTTTCCCCCTCATGTGACCACTTAACTCCTTGTCTCCACCGGCGCCCTCTATTCAATATTTTGTTTCAAATTCTTCAAAAGAACAGAATAAACAGAATTATTTATGCTCATCAAAATGTTGCTTCATTACCCATGCAGCGATGTTTGCTTGTATTCTGAGCTCTTCTACCACCCACCGGCAGACGTTAAACAGCTGTTAAAAGCTAGCTTTAGTCTTTCCTGTTTGAAATTAGCACACTTGAGCTTTGAAAAAACTTTGTTTCCAATTTACATATGCATAGAGACTGATATTTAGAATCACCATATGATATGTCCCTCAAGAGCTTTTCTTATTGCCTACATCCTCGGGTCTCAGCCCAGAGACTGTAAATCTAGCAGGTGATTAATTCTATACCCTTGAGAAAGTAGCAATTAGCACTAGATACCAGTAAAAAAAAATGCCATTTCCTTGCCTGTTTATAATCCGTATGTATTGTCTGTGAACTCAGAGCTAACACTACGAAAATGAATCTAACAAAAGATGTGCCTTAAAAAAAATACGTATATGAGTAATAATAATAATAGTAATAGTAAGAATACATTTAGATGAAGTTATTATATTTTAAAATTCTCTTGAAAGTTTTTTTTTGAAATTTTTTTAACAGTTTTTTTTATTATTAAATTTTATTAAATAATTTGTTTTTTTATTTTTTAATATTATTGGACAGTTTGTTTTTTATCTTTGCGTTCTATTGGATAGTTTGTTTTTTATTTCTGAATTTTATTGAACAATTTGTTTCTTATTTTTGAATTTTATTGAACAGTTTATTTTTCATTTTTGAATTCCATTAAACAATTTGTTGCTTTTTTATTTTATTGAACAGTTTGTTTTTTATTTTTAAGCTTATTGGATAGTTTGTTTTTTTATTTTTGAATTTTATTGGACAGATTGGAATAGTTTATTTTTTATTTTTGAATTTTATTGGACAGATTGGAATAGTTTGTTATTTATTTTTGAATTTTATGGAACAGTTTGGTTTTTATCTTTGAATTCTGTTGAATAGTTTGTTTTTTATTTTTGAATTTTAATGAAGTTTCTTTTTTATTTTTGAATTTTATTGAACAGTTTGTTTTTTATTTTTGAATTTTATTGAAGCTTCTTTTTTATTTTTGAATTTTATTGAACAGTTTGTTTTTTATTTTTTAATTTTATTGAACAGTTTCTTTTTTATTTTTGAATTTTATTGGACAGTTTGTTTTTATTTTTGAATTTTATTGAACAGTTTGTTTTTTATTTTTGAATTTTATGGAAGAGTTTGTTTTTTATTTTTCAATTTTATTGACTATTTTGTTTTTTATCTTTGAAATTTTTTTAATAGTTTGTTTTAGTATTTTTCAATTTTATTGAACAGTTTGTTTTTTAATTTTATTGAATAGTTTGTTTTTTATTTTTGAATTTTTTTGAATAGTTGCTTTTTATTTTTGAATTTTACTGAATAGTTTGTTTTTTTATTTTTCATTGTTTTTTATTTAGTTTTTTTATTATTGTTATTGTCATTAAAACATTTTTTTAATCTTTTTTTACATTGAGTTATAATATTATTTTATTATTTTTATCACATCATTAAATGCTTAAAAAAAGATATGTAATAATTGACAGGACTTTTTTTGATAATAGTCAAAAGCGCAAACAGGCATGAAAATTGTGCCTCATATTTAATGCTACCAAAAAAACAGCAATCAGTTCTCTTCAACATGACTTTGTAGGGTTTACCTGTTTCGCTGCCCATTCTTATCTCTGATAGCTGAAATTACTGTACTTCCAGATGTTTTAATGCATTATTGAGGTCTGTGGAAGGAGATACTGGGAGAGGTAAGATAAGGTTTTATTTCTTTGTAGTGGTCACAACGCTGAGATCAAAAAACTACAAACTGCAGCGCTTAGAGACGAACAATATTTTAAACCGAACACTCATTTTTCAAGTGCTGTGAAAAACGTTCCTGAGCTCTCGTCTTGCTTATATCCAGACAACTCTTTTAGCAAGTTTTTTTTTTCTATTTTTTTTTTAAACCTCGTAACAAATAACAAGAGCAAAATCAAATTAACAGCCGAAGAGATGTTATTATTCTCCAAATAATAAAAAAGGAAAAGAGATTACACAGGACTGAATGCAAAATTCACACTTTATTATACAGAGTAAAATAATCCAAACCATGGAGGGCATATTTTAACATTGACAGCATTACAATTAATGAAAATAATAATAATAATAATAATAATAATAGATACATATCAATGTCAACCAGTCAGTTCCCTGCATTCTTCATGATCACTCTACTTATTTTTTGGGGGTTCTTTGGGGTGGGGGGTGTTATGTATACCCCTTTGGAATAAATGGCACTATAATAATAAATAATAATAATAAGTATTATTATTATTATTATTATTATTATTATTATTATTATTATTATTATTATTATTATATTTGTATATCAGTGTCAACCATTATGTGCCTTGTATCATTCATGATTATTGTACTTGTTTTTTTAAGTATATCCTTTGGAAAAAATGGTGCTATAATAATATATAATACCATCAATTATTGTTATTATTATTATTACTATTATTATTATTATTATCATCATCATACATATCAATGTTAACCAGTCTGGGCCTTGTATTGTTCACGATTATTGTACTTGTTTTTTATGTATACCCCTTTGGAATATATGGCGCAATAGTAAATATTAATGTTATTAATATTATTATTATTATTATTATTATTATTATTATTGCGCCACTTATTTCAAAGGGGTATACATAAAAAAGAGTACAATATGTGTATATATATATACATATATATATATATATATATATATATATATATATATATATATATCTCAATAGATCAATGTCAACCCTTCTGTACCTTGCATTGTTCATGATTATTGTACTTGCGGGGGTTTTTTTATGTATACCCCTTTGGAATTAATGTCGCTATAATATTAATAATAATAATAATAATAATAATAATAATAGCGCCAATTATTCCAAATGGGTATACATAGAAAATAATACTGCATATATCTATCAATATATCAATGTCAGCCAGTCTGTGCCTTGTATTGTTCATGATTATTGTACTTGTTTTTTTAGGTATACCACTTTGGAATAAATTACACTATAATAATAATAATTATTTAAAATAATAATAATAATAATAATAATAATTATTCCAAAGGGGTATTCATAAAAAAACAAGTACAATATATCAATGTCAACCAGTCTGTACCTTGTATTGTTCATGAGTATTGTACTTGTTTTTAGTATGTATACATCTTTTTCATATATAAACCACTATGGAATACATGGCGCTATAATAATAATATGTCATTGTACAAAAAATAAATATTGTGATTTTGGTAAATATATTTTTTTTTTAATTTGCTTCTTATAATTTAAAACTTAATGTATTTTGTATCATTAATTGGAAATATACATTCTTAATATTTTTTAAGCCAAATGTAAAGATAAAAAAAATTAAAATGAAGCAAATGGTTTTTCAATGTTGTGTATTTTTATAATTTGACTAGATATTTAAAAAAACTATTTTGCATTTTTTAACAATATATTAATCAGAAAATAAAAAATATATATCTATTATTCCATGTTGTGTGATGCCAGCAAGTAAAGTATTTTTCAGTCATTAACTAGCCTTTGTATAATAAATCTCCAGATTACAGTACTTTATACTAATTACATCATCAGAATGTAATACTGCTAAAATCAGATGCACTTGTACACAGATAAAAAACCAACTCCTAATTATTGTTGTACTTTCTTTTTGCTTCTGACATCTTGGTGATAGATCATTATTTCTTCAGCAATTTGTTCGCATTTATATGGAATATAATTGGATCTGATTAATTATTATGATTAATGGCTGCAGAATTTCCTTCCAAAGCTATTAATATTGGTTGGTATCAAATAAAAGGCATGGAGAAATTAATAGCGATGGATTCCTGTTGCTCATTCAGTTCTATATTGGGGCTACTTGTTCCCTGCTCATGTGCTGTAGGAAAGATACATGAGATTTTTCAATTTGTCTTTTGATTAATAGGCATTAGTTTCCATTTCCATTATTGTCAAGAAGGCCTGGCGAGGCTACACTAAAAATACACCATTACTAAATGGCCCCAAAAAAAAATTAAGTATTCTTTTATAAAATGTGACATAAATAGTACGAATGAACAAGGCGTTATCCTGTCTATGGGATATTTAATGATAAATCTATTATGCTACTGTAAACTGTTTCCTTAATAAAAAATAGTTTTTTATTATGCATTTTAAATTTTACATTTTGTGTTGTCCACCAGTGGAAACAAAGGAAGCCACCTTTAGACCTCATGACCACACAGGTACTGTGACATTTTACATCCTCCAATTTCTATTGAACCTCCAAGTCCCGTCATGTTCCATCACGCTGCCGATTCCTAGCTGCAGTCTCTAAACACTTTAGGTATAAGAGGTATTGAGGTAGCAATAAAAGCATAATACCCTCTACTTTGTTTTCTTCTAGAGATGATGAAATCTGCAGTTATTGTCACGGACGTGTCATGGCCGGCTGACAATCCAGTGGCAGAGAGTGCAAGAAGATCACAGAGATTGTCGGGACGTGTTTCCAAAGCTAGTGGACTCTAGGACACTGGAAAACTGTCAGTCCTTCATAGCAATTGGTATCCTCTGACTTCCTTTATGAACCTCACCCTGGGTTGGTTTGGATGCGGTTTATAGTTTTTTTCTTGCTGAGCTCTGAAGAGGTCATCTTCTGGTGCTGGTGCTTTAGAGACTTCTGTGGTTGCTGCAGCTCAGATAAGTGTTTGTCTTTTGCTATCTACCACGGCTCTGGTGAGAGCAGTTGTGTTTCCCCTGTATTGTTCCCTTGTGTCTTCCTTTAGCATTTAGTGGGGTTGACGAAGAGCTCATCTCATCCATTCCCTATTTAGGGTCTAGCATTAGGGATACCTAGGGTCAGGTATCCAGCTCAGCGCATAGGTGTGGAACCTATCTAGGGTGGTGAGGGACCCCAGGGACCAGCTGTATGTTGTTGTCAGTGGTCACCACTTCCCATTTCCCTAGCTTTAAGGCATGCTTTCCCCCTTCCTGTGTGTTGTCCTATACTGGTGGTATGGCTTCTCTTCCCTGTCATGACATTTATTTGATGGGAATGAAATATTCCCTATCCGGGTGTCTTTTTTTAACTCCCAGAGCATAATAAATGTAAGATGTTGAAAAAACAGCCAAAAAAAGAAGCATGCAATGTAGAAAGACGAAAAGAGGTGTAAAGGTCCTGGCAGTGGAAAAGGTGAGCAGCGAGACAATTTTTTTTAATCTTTTTCTAGTTCTTTTCCATACTGTAAACTGTTGGCAAGCTGGTCCCTATGTCTGAATTTGTGCAGAGCAAACTGCAAAAAAATCCGTACTTTGGAAAATAAAAATTATTCTAAAATTTAAATTTTATAAATGTGCTCATCTCATCCCATCCAATTTCATGGAGAAAACTTCCATTAAGCGTAGGTAGATCATTTGGACTCTTAGAAAACAAAGAAAGGGCCGATCCATTTTAGGGTTCACTAAAAGTGGTTGTCAGGACGGTCTCTCGTCCTTGGGGCATGTGTGACAGGTTTGGGATCTAGGTCCACACACTGCCTTGTGAGACCCTGGGTTTTAAATGTATTTGCTTTCCTTTGGTGCAGCAAGGGTAAAGCACTCTTTCCTAGCTGGTAATTCTGTTTTAGTTCAATCTCAGGTGCTGCAGGTTTGTGACCACTCCACTTGCCTTTAACTAGCCACATGTTCCATCACCTGATGCCAGTTATAGAATTAATTTCTGAACTGACCACTGTGGAGGGAGGAAGTCTCTGAAAGCTGCTGGAGTCCTGTTGTTTGCAGTCAAATTTTGATGTCAAGTACACTCACTGGCCTTTGCACTACACAGAGTGAGTGGTGGGACAGCTAGGGACAGGCACGAGACAGCAACGGGGGGAATGACCTGTATAAGGATGTTAGAGATCTCAGGGTTCAGACACCGGTTAGTTTCAGTAGGTAACCCATCTCCGCTCTCTATACCGTTAGGGCCTTCTTACTCTTCCCATCCCCGTTGTAACCATTGTGCTACGCCATACGCAAGGCATTTCCTTGCTCATGCATGACAGTGGTTGGTAATTTGCAATTACTAAAAGGTTATTAGTGAGCCCTAGAGGTCAGCATTTGTCACTTATCACCTGAGATACCCATCAATCAAACCGATGGGAATCCAAAGTTCATATTGTGAATTGAGTATTTACAACTAACACTCCTACTCAGGGTTGCCAACTTTACCTTTTTTTTTTTCTGGACAGCTTATCAAAAAATTGCAGACAGTCAATATTTTTTACAGACACATTGAAGAATCATAATAAATCATGATGATTATAAGTGACACATGTCTACAGCTAATAACTGGAAAATTACAATAATTACAGTAAAAATAATTACTATGTTTCCTCATCCAGCTTAAAAAAAACACAAATGTCTTCAGTTTTTCTCCGGACAGGACAAAAAAGTTCCCTATATTTACAGACTGTCCGGGAATTTTTGGACAGTTGGCAACCCAGCTTCTAGTGAGAGTCACTAAAGTAGTGGTCACAAATGCTCAATACCAATACTGCTGCATTCATAAATAGATCTTCTGGAACCTTGTACTCTTGATTGGTGACCAGTGACCTTAGATACATCTTAGATAGCTGTTAGCCAAAATGTTTATCTCTATTTTGCTCTAAGTTATACACTACAGTTAAAAAGTTTGGGGTCACCCAGACAATTTTGTTTTTTTCCATGAAAAATCATACTTTTATTATCAAATGAGTTGCATAAAGAATAGAAAATATCGTCCAGACAGTGACGAGGTTAGAAATAATGATTTTTACTTGAAATAATAATTTTCTCTTCACACTTTGCTTTCGGCACAGAATGCTCCTTTGCAGCAATTCCAGCTTTGCTGACCTTTGTATTCTAGCTGTTTATTTACTGCGGCAATCTGGAGATATTTCACCCCATGCTTCCCCCCTCACACAAGTTGGATTGGCTTGATGGGCACTTTTTGCACCATACAGTCAAGCTGCTCCCACAACAGCTCAATAGGGTTGAGATCTGGTGACTGGGCTGGCCCCTCCATTACTGATAGAATACCAGCTGCCGGCTTCTTCCCTAAATAGTTCATGCATAATTTGGAGGTCATTGTCCTGTTGTAGGATGAATTTGGCTACAATCAAGCGCTGTCCACAGGGTATGGCATGGCATTGCAAAATGGAGTGATAGCCTTCCTTATTCAAAATCCCCTTCACATTGTACAAATCTCCCACTTTACTAGCACTAAAGCAACCCCAGACCATCACATTACTTCCACCATGCTTGACAGATGGCGTCAGGCACTCTTCCAGCATCTTTTCATTAGTTCTGCATCTCACAAATGTTCTTCTGTAGTATCCAAACACCTCAAACTTCCATTTGTCTGTCCATAACACTTTTTTCCAATATTCCTCTGTCCAATGTCTGTGTTCTTTTGCCCATATTAATCTTTTCCTTTTATTAGCCAGTCCAGTACTTGTCTTGTTGCTCAGTTGTGCAGCGCGGCCTCCCATTTCTCTTTCTACTCTGGTCAGAGCCTGTTTTTGCTCTCCTCTGAAGGGAGTAGTACACACTATCCTTCCTTTCTAAGAACAAGAATATACTATTGAAGTTCTCTTTTTCTGGCCATTTTGAGTGTTTAATGGAACCATGGGGGGGTCTACCTGTGACTACCTGGCTAGTCCAGGGCGTCACATATAGACTTTACATGGCTGGTTCCCACCGTGAAGCATGGAGGAGGAGGAGGAGGTGTGGGGGTGCTTTGCTGGTGACACTGTTGGGGATTTATTCAAAATTGAAAGCATACTGAACCAGCAAGGCTACCATAGCATCTTGCAGCGGCGTGCTATTCCATCCTGTTTGCGCTTAGTTGGACCATCATTTATTTTTCAACAGGACAATGATCCCAAACACATCTCTAGGCTGTGTAAGGGCTATTTTACTAAGAAGGAGACTGATAGGGTACTACGCCAGATGACCTGGCCTCCACAGTCACCAGACCTGAACCCAATCGACATGGTTTGGGGTGAGCTGGACCGCAGAGTGAAGGCAAAAGGGCCAACAAGTGCTAAGCATCTCTGGGAACTCCTTCAAGACTGTTGGAAGACCATTTACTGTGACTACCTCTTGAAGCTCATCAAGAGAATGCCAAAAGTGTGCAAAGCAGTAATCAAAGCAAAAGGTGGCTACTTTGAAAAACCTAGAATATAAGACATATTATCAGTTGACTCACACTTTTTATTTTATAAGTATTCCATTCCACATGTGTTAATTCATAGTTTTGATTCCTTCAATGTGAATCTACAATTTTGAGTCATGAAAATAAAGAAAACTCTTTGAATTAGAGGGTGTGTCCAATGTTTTGGTCTGTACTGTACTATACTGTGTGTATATATATATATATATATATATATATATATATATTTATATATATATATATATATATATATATATATATATATATATAGCCATCATGCAATACCATGATGGATGCATCTGATAATTACCAAATTTATTCTGCATTAAGACAATGACAATCGCTACCTACAGTGTAACGTGAGAATAAGGAGCCCTGGAAGTGATGATCCAGCACCCATAAAGCCCTGGAAGTGATGGTCCGGCCTCCGCAGAGCCCTGGAAGGGATGATCCAGCCTCCACAGAGCCCTAATCTCACATCATCCAGTGTGTCTAGAATTACATGACGAAATATAAAGATTTGCACAAACCTCATACACAGAAGATCTGGGGTTAGTTCGCCCATATGTTGGGAACAATTTTTTGTCGAGTTCCTTCAAAAACTGTACACAAGTGATAGAAAGGATGAAGACTAAGGGAGGCTTTGCACATTGCGACATCGCACGTGCGATGTCGGTGGGGTCAAATCGAAAGTGACGCACATCCAGCGTCACTTTCGACATCGTACTGTGTAAATGCTAGATGATACGATGAACGAGCGCAAAAACGTCGTTATCGTATCATCGTTGCATTCACCGACATTTCCATAATGCCGGTGCCGCGACAGGTACGATGTTGTTCCTCGTTCCTGTGGCAGCACACATCGCTGTGTATGAAGCCGCAGGAGCAAGGAACATCTACTTACCTGCCGCCGGCGGCTATGCGGAAGGAAGGAGGTGGGCGGGATGTTTACATCCTGCTCATCTCCGCCCCTCCGCCGCTATTGCCGCCTGCCGTGTGACGTTGCTATGACGCCGCACGACCCGCCCCCTTAGGAAGGAGGCGGGTCGCCGGCCAGAGCGACGGTCGCAGGCCAGGTGAGTGCATGTGAAGCTGGCGTAGCGATAATTTTCACTACGCCAGCTATCACACGATATCGTACCTGCGACGGGAGCGGGGACTATCGCGTGCGACATCGCAGCATCGGCTTGCGATGTCGCAACGTGCAAAGTCCGCCTTAGGGTGATCACACCAAATATTTATTTGATTTTGATTTCTCTTTTGTTAATTCACTTTGCATTTTTGTACTTGATAAAAGTAAACTATTAACAGTTTTATTTCTGAAATATTTTTACTTAACAGCATCATTTCCAAACCTGCCTACAACTATTTTTACACAGGGCTTTTTATAGGATGAAAAATCATGTTTTACTGAGATTGGTCTGTAGACTTCATAGAATACACTAATTTAAAGTGGTTACAAAGTACTTTTACATTGCTGACCTAGTCTTTGGATAGATCCTTAATGTCTGATTGTCTGAGGTCTGACACCTGGCATTCCTGATGGTCAGCTGATTCAGGTGTCGGTTGCGGCAGCAGGCAGAAGGAAATGCTCAGTTCCGGAGCTGCCCCGTCTTCCTGTACATACGCCTCTTATTAATTTGATTGGGAGGCGGATGTCCAGTAGCTAGCCAAGGCCACTATCAGCTGACGGGGCAGCTCCAGAATGAACATTGCCGACTGCCTGCTGCCGCCGGGACCGAAAACAGCTGATTGGCGGAGTGCCGAGTGTCAGACCTCAGACAATCAGACATTGATGACCTATCCTAAGGATAGGCCATCATTATAAGGCTATGTGCGCACGTTGCGTCGGAGTACCTGCAGTTTATTCTGCACGTTTTCCTTCCCTTGGTTTTTGACCAAATGGCTTTTGACCATTTTTTAGCGCTAAAAACGCATGCGTTTTTACCACATTTTTAGTGCGTTTTTAGCGCTTTTTACCTGCGTTTTCACCTGCGTTTCTGCAGATGCGTTTTTGAGATGAAGACACTGAGAAATAAAGTTGAATTAGTCAAAAAGAATGAAAAAAGAGAAAAAAAGTATAAAATTAACTTTTAATAAAACTATATGGGAAATTATCATTTTTAATGAGAAAATAGTGGTTATGCACATTTTATCAGAAAAATAGGTGAAGTTTCTAATTTTTTAACATTTAAATTTTCGGTTATTGTGTGTGTGTAAAGGAACATTAGAACCCATTAATTTTTGTCCAGAAAAGCATGCGTTTTTGGAGCCAAAAACGCAGTGGAAAAGCAGGTAAAAAGCATGAAAAACGCAGGAATTGTGATTTTGGTTGCGTTTTGCCATTTCTCATTGACTCCAATGTTAAGGAAACGCTGCAGAAATGGCAAAAACAACTGACATGCTGCTTCTTTTTCAGCATGGTTTTTGACCACAAATATGCAAATCAAACGCTGCAGAAAAAAAAGCAAAGTGCAGACAGGATTTCTGCTTTTCCCATAGACTTTGCTGGCAATCAAAAACGCATGCGTTTTAGCGCAAAAACACTGCTGATAAAAACGCTGCAGAAACGCTGAAAAAAACACAACGTGCGCACATAGCCTAATAGTGGTGGACAAACCCTTTAGGTCAGTTTGTGCATTGGGTGAGAATTCTTGGAACTTCGTCATTCATCATCAACCACTATCAACATATCTAACGCCCTCCTGTGGATAGATGGCGCCACCCATTTCTGATCCCCATCTGCTTTTTTTTTTCTTTTAATCTCTGACACAGCTCACTTCCCCTCCACTGCCCTCTGACAAACCCAGCACTGTTGTCATGGTCTTATAAGGGGGCAGTAGAAGAAAAGAAGAGGCATGTCTCCGACTTTTCAAAACACTCCCTATGAGTCTGCAGTGCTCATTTTATAAAGAAATCGACAGAGAGAATCAGAACTCTGCAATGGTGGCCCCATCAGCAAAAAAATGCTCATTTTTGAGCTCCCCACTGATCTAGAGAGTGGACAGGTTTTAGTATGAGCTGTAAATAGAGAGTAGAATGTGCATGTACATTGGATACAATATTTAGGAACTATTCCTTCCTGGAAGCTATATGGAGCACCTTACACAGTATACTATGACTTTATAGTATGGAGCCACATGGATTCAATATGACACAATAAAAATTCTTACACATGGGTCTCTTGTATATACAGTATGATATATATATATATATATATATATATATAGCTGTCTCGTTCCCCGGTCTGTCTCTTTCCCCGTCTGTCTCTTTCCCTCTCTGTCCCTTTCCTTGCCTCTGTCTCTTTCCTTGTCTCTGTCTTTTTCCTTGTCTCTGTCTCTTTCCCAGTCTGCCTGTCACTTTCCCTGTCTGTCTGTCTCTTTCTCTGTCTGCCTGTCTCTTTCCCTGTCTGCCTGTCTCTTTCCCTGTCTGTGTCTGTCTCTCTGCCTGTCTCTTTCCCTGTCTGCCTTTCTCTTTCCCTGTCTGTCTGTCTCTTTCTTTGTCTGCCTGTCTCTTTCCCTGTCTGTCTGCGTCTGTCTGCCTCTTTCCCTGTCTGTCTCTATTTCTCTGTCTCTTTCCCTATCTGTCTCTCTCTCTCTCTTTCTATCCGTCTCCCCACCGACATCATATTATCTCACACATAAGCTTCTTATACTAACAATGTCCTTTGTTTCTATAGCAACCAATCACAGCTCCTATTAATAACCTAATAGCTCGCAGCTCCATTGACTTTAATGGAAGCAGGGTTTTTGGAGAGTAACTGTAAAGCGCGGGGTTAAATTTTCCCATCCAAACATAGTCACATGGGGTGTCTGTGCAAAATTTCGTGATTGTAAATGCGACGGTGCGGATTCCTTTAGCGAATATACATAGACACATACATACACACATACACTCAGCTTTATATATTTTTTATTTATATATATATATATATATATATATATATATACTGTATATATTTTATTCTTAAAGAATGCATTGTAAATACATACCTTTCTGATCTTCGTTGCCACTCATCAAGTGCGTCTCAGGTCTACGTGACTTCTTTCCTGGCTAAATTGATCACTTGCTGAAGTTTCAACCAATGCCCCATTGCACTGGCCGACACAGACAGAAAAGGGCCCCTGTACAAGAACAGTATATGGGCCCTTTGCAGTCCAATAGCTCCTCATAATGCACAACTCCACCTGCTTTAGAGGTGGAAGTGAACCCCTCTTAAAAGGGTGGTTCACTGCTCTGCAATAGTGGCCACATCCCTGTAAAACTGATAGGGAAGGCTTTTTCTAACTACCTTGTTCAGCCAATCCTGCCTCTGAGCGGTGCTATTGTGATCCGCTCATCCCCATGAAGTGACCCTCGGGCTCCGTGACCTCTGGGACGATGGTGATGTCAAGTCAACTTCCAGTGGACCTGAGTGACTGGGCTGTGGGCGGACTTTCACTGCTCATCACATCCCAGCGTCACAGCGCAGCATGTCGCTCATGGTCTCCTTCACTGCAGAGTGCCGCAAGCAGGAGCCATGCTGTTCTGGGACGAGCAGCGAAATAGCACCCACAGCCCAGTCACTCAGAGAGACTGGAGCATATCTCGGGGATGTCGGGTCAACTGGAAGTTGACGTGAAATCACCGAATCCCTGAGATCATGGAGCCTGGGGGTCACTTGATGTGGATGAATGGACCGCGATAGCGCCGCTTAGAGGCAGAATTGGCTGAACAAAATATTTAGAAAAAGCCTTCTCTATCAGTTTTACAGAGAAGTGGACACTATTGCAGAGTAGTGAACCACCCCTTTAACCCTTGCGCCTCTGTGTGGCTCAACAAGTTGCACCCCAATGATATGTTCACCCCTGGTTCCGTGTTGCAGCCACTGATTGACTAAAGTGGTCACATATTTATTAGGGATGATCGAATACCTCAAATATTCGGCTACACCCATATTCGACGAATAGGTTGCCGCTATTCGACTATTTGCGAATATTCAATGCGCAATGTAAGTCTATGGGAAACCCGAATAGTTGCCGAATAGCGACTATTCGGGCTTCTCATAGTCTTACATTGCGCATCGAATATTCGCATAGCGGCGACCTATTTGTCGAATATTCGTGATGCCGAATATTGCCGAATATTTGTGACATTCGATCATCCCTAATATTTATACATCAAATTTTGACCATACGCACATAAGACCGCTGCTGGCAATCACTGGTTTCAGCTATGAAGCATTGATTATATTGGTCACATGCCTATCCAAATCAGAACAAAAATCATGGATACCTGTGGGGGACCCAAGAAGTGTTAGAAAAGAAGAGCAGTGGTATTATTATTATTATTATTATTATTATATTATTATTATTATTATTATTATTTATTACAGCCATCTGCATGATTCTTAGAACAAAAATTAAAACCTCCCAACTTCTATTTTTTTAAGTCTGTTAATTAGGAAAAAATATAAAATATATTCATAATTAAGAAAAAAATATATACTAATATTGCCTATTATTAATGTCAATGGTGCCAAAGCAACTGTAAGAACAAAAATTTCCATTATCCATAATATCAATTTATTAATCTAACCTGCAGTTGCCGGCTAATAGTTTTTGCCCTCCATTTATATTTTGCTCATCCCTCGCACTTAATAGATAAACCACCGCTTACCCCGGACAATGCAATTTGATGAAGCTTTGTACGGTTTAGTAACATGAGTGCAGGTTTAATGGTCGACAAGCTCTGTCCACACACAGTTTGTGCTGCTAAATGCCAGAAAAAGAAATCCATTATTTTTGTGACCTAAGAAAAGTAAAATATAGACCTTATTTTGTATCTTAATGTAAGATAAGAAAACCTTAGAAAAACACCACGGTGTGTTTAATTACCATCTCCTGGAAAGCTCGGCAGCGCTCTCTGGGGCTCGTACAACTAAAGATGATTAGGGTTCAGTAAGTGGCTCCATTTATTTTCTTCCAATTTAAGTGTTGGATAATGTATTGCGGTTCTTAAGTAAAAAATTATATTCAGATAGTCTTTGGTCTTCCCTGAACACGTATTACCGGCTAATCTGGTTGGCGCTGAAAAATATTATCTGTTGGGAGCTGCCGGGGAATAAGAAGTATTAGCTGGAAATTAGCTTGTCAAATATTTTAGCATTAAATAGATGTTACTTTGTGTTTGTTTTTCCAAATGTAATAAAATGCCCGGTGTTCCTAATTACGGTAGGATGAGCTATGTATTATTGTCTCATTAAACCGGGCAGGTAGCGCTACTTAGACATATATTATATTACTAGAAGGTGGCCCGATTCTACGCATCGGGTATTCTAGAATTTACGTATTGTGTAGTTCATGTATGATTTTTGTTATATATATATATATATATATATATATATATATATATATATATATATATATATAGATGTTGTTGTGTGTAGTTACCAAGTGTTTGTGTAGGGCGCTGTACATGTTCTGAGTGTCGCGGGGGGTGAGAGCGGTGTTGTATGTGTGTTGCGTGTGTTGCGTTGTTTGTGGAGCGCTGTGTGTCTGTAGCGTTGTGTGTGTGTGTGTGTTGTGCGGTTTGTGTGTGTGTGGTGTGTTTTGGGGGGAGGTATGTTTTGAGCAATGTGTGTGTTGTGCAGTATGTGCGTATATTTGTGTGTGCAGCGTTGTCTGTGTGTGTGGGTGTCTGTGTAGGGCGTTGTTTGTGATTCCTAGTGTGTGTGTGTTGTGCAGTGCGCGTATGTGTGTGTGTTGGGGGGAGGTGTGCACCTCCCATCGTGCTCCATCCCCCATGCTGCGCACCCCCCATCGTGCTGCATCCCCCATGCTGCGCACTCCCAAACGTGCTCCATCCGCCATGCTGCGCACTCCCAAACGTGGTCCATCCGCCATGCTGCGCACTCCCAAACGTGCTCCATCCGCCATACTGCGCACTCCCCATCGTGCTGCATCCCCCATGCTGCGCACTCCCAAACGTGCTCCATCCGCCATGCTGCGCACTCCCCATCGTGCTCTATCCGCCATGCTGCACACTCCCAAACGTGCTCCATCCGCCATGCTGCGCACTCCCAAACGTGCTCCATCCGCCATGCTGCGCACCCCCTATCATGCTCCATCCGCCATGCTGCGCACTCCCAAACGTGCTCCACCCGCCATGCTGCGCACTCCCAAACGTGCTCCATCCGCCATGCTGCGCACTCCCAAACGTGGTCCATCCGCCATGCTGCGCACTCCCAAACGTGGTCCATCCGCCATGCTGCGCACTCCCAAACGTGCTCCATCCGCCATGCTGCGCACTCCCAAACGTGCTCCATCCGCCATGCTGCGCACTCCCCATCGTGCTCCATCCGCCATACTGCGCACTCCCCATCGTGCACCATCCGGCATGCTGCGCACTCCCAAACGTGCTCCATCCGCCATGCTGCGCACTCCCAAACGTGCTCCATCCGCCATGCTGCGCACTCCCAAACGTGCTCCATCCGCCATGCTGCGCACTCCCAAACGTGCTCCATCCGCCATGCTGCGCACTCCCAAACGTGGTCCATCCGCCATGCTGCGCACTCCCAAACGTGCTCCATCCGCCATGCTGCGCACTCCCAAACGTGCTTTATCCGCCATACTGCGCACTCCCAAACGTGCTCCATCCGCCATACTGCGCACTCCCCATCGTGCACCATCCGGCATGCTGCGCACTCCCAAACGTGCTCCATCCGTCATGCTGCGCACTCCCAAACGTGCTCCATCCGTCATGCTGCGCAGTCCCAAACGTGCTCCATCCGCCATGCTGCGCACTCCCAAACGTGCTCCATCCGCCATGCTGCGCACCCCCCATCATGCTCCATCCGCTTGGAAGTGCGCAGCATGCCGGATGGTGCACGATGGGGAGTGCGCAGTATGGCGGATGGAGCACGTTTGGGAGTGCGCAGTATGGCGGATGGAGCACGTTTGGGAGTGCGCAGCATGGCGGATGGACCACGTTTGGGAGTGCGCAGCATGGCGGATGGACCACGTTTGGGAGTGCGCAGCATGGGGGATGCAGCACGATGGGGAGTGCGCAGTATGGCGGATGGAGCACGTTTGCTCAGCCTCTCTCCTTCCAGCCTCCCTCAGCATCAGCCTCCCCTCCCAGCCTTCCCCAAGATCAGCCTCTCTGCTCCCAGCCTCCTCCAGCACGCCGTGCTCCTCTGCCGACACTCACCCACACCCGATCGCATCCACTCACCCACACAACCGATCGCATCCACTCACCCACACAACCGATCGCATCCACTCACACACAACCGATCGCATCCACTCACACACACCCGATCGCATCCACTCACACACACAACCGATCGCATCCACTCACACACACAACCGATCGCATCCACTCACACACACCCGATCGCATCCACTCACACACACAGACACTGACGATATTGCACATACGCGCTGATACTCACAACATCCGGGGATATCACATGCTTCTGGCCATGTGATCCTCCGTCAGGTCCTGGAAGCTCACAGCACAATATCGCCGCCGAGAAGCAAGCGATATCCCAGGATGTTGTGAGTATTTGGATGCGATGTGATGTGTGTGTGTGAGTGTGATCTGATTTGTGTGTGTGTGTGTGTGCTGTTATGTTATGTATGTTCCGCAGCTGCAGGACCTTGATGTGTGGATGCGATGTGATGTGTGTGTGAGGTGTGTGTGAGAGTGAGTGTGAGCCGGTGTACACTGGTAACTATGATACACATCGGGTAACTAAGGGACCTTAGTTACCCGATGTGTATAATGGTTACCAGCTTTCACGGCCTCCGTTAAGATCCCAGCATCGCAAGGTTATGTCTGGCGCTGCCGGGATCCTGACGGAGCCGGTGTAGAAGCAAGCGATATCCCAGCATGTTGTGATGTGTGGATGTGATGTGTGGATGTGATGTGTGGATGTGATGTGTGGATGTGATGTGTGGATGTGATGTGTGGATGTGATGTGTGGATGTGATGTGTGGATGTGATGTGTGGATGTGATGTGTGGATGTGATGTGTGGATGTGATGTGTGGATGTGATGTGTGGATGTGATGTGTGGATGTGATGTGTGGATGTGATGTGTGGATGTGATGTGTGAGGTGTGTGTGAGAGTGAGTGTGATCTGATGTGTGTGTACTCACCTGGGAATCGGAGCCCCGTGTCAGTTGGGCCACAGCGAGCGTGCATTGCGTGAGGGGGGCGGGGCCTGCAGAGAGCCGGGGCGAGAGGCCAATCCGTGTGGGGGGGCGGGGCCATGGCGAGCCCAGCGGCCAATCAGCTTTGTGTCCCCGTAAGGACACAATTTCGGAGCATGACAGACAGACAGACAGACAGACAGACAGACAGAATAAGGCAATTATATATATAGATATTCCTTATGTATTATAATAGATGGTGTGTGATAAAAGACTCTGTTGCATCTATTAACCCTAAGACGGGCTTTGCACGTTGCGACATCGCAAGCCGATGCTGCGATGTCGCACGCGATAGTCCCCGCCCCCTTCGCAGGTACGATATCTTGTGATAGCTGGCGTAGCGAAAATTATCGCTACGCCAGCTTCACATGCACTCACCTGCCCTGCGACCGTCGCTCTGGCCGGCAACCCGCCTCCTTCCTAAGGGGGCGGGTCGTGCGGCATCATAGCGACGTCACACGGCAGGCGGCCAATAGCGGCGGAGGGGTGGAGATGAGCAGGATGTAAACATCCCGCCCACCTCCTTCCTTCCGTATAGCCACCGGCGGCAGGTAAGGTGATGTTTCTCGCTCCAGTGGCTTCACACACAGCGATGTGTGCTGCCGCAGGAACGAGGAACAACATCGTACCTGTCGCGGCACCAGCATTATGGAAATGTCGGTGAATACAACGATGATACGATAACGACGCTTTTGCGCTCGTTCATCGTATCATCTAGCATTTACACAGTACGATGTCAAAAGTGACGCCGGATGTGCGTCACTTTCGATTTGACCCCACCGACATCGCACGTGCAATGTCTCAACATGCAAAGCCGCCCTAAGGGGTACTTTGCACGCTGCGACATCGCTAGTGCGATCTCATCGGGGTCAAATCGAAAGTGACGCACATCCGGCGCCAGTAACGACGTCGCAATGTGTAAAGCCTAGATGCGCCGATAAACGATCGCAAAAGCGTAAATCGGTGATCTGTGTAGTGTCAGTCATTTCCATAATTTCGCTGCAGCGACAGGTACGATGTTGTTCCTCGTTCCTGCGGCAGCACACATCGCTGTGTATGAAGCCGCAGGAGCGAGAAACATCTCCTTACCTGCGTCCCGCCTGCAATGAGGAAGGAAGGAGGTGGGCGGGATGTTTACGTCCCGCTCATTTCCGCCCCTCCACTTTGATTGGGCGGCCACTTAGTGACGTCGCTGTGACGCCGCACGACCGGCCCCCTTAGGAAGGAGGCGAGTCGCCGGTCACAGCAACGTCACTAGGTAGGTAAGTGCGTGTGACGGGTTCGTGAGATGTTGTGCGCCACGAGCAGCGATTTACCCGTGACGCACAACCGATGGGGGCGGGTATGCACGCTAGCCATCTCGCTAGCGAGATCGCAGCGTGTAAAGCGGCCTTAAGAGTATGTGCGCAGACAGTTTTTAGAGAGGAAACTAAGCGGAAACTCTTAAGTTTTGAGTTTTTGAGGAGGATTTGTAGAGTTTCTGCTCCAAAAACTGAAAAAAATCAGTGTGCCCATACCCAAAAGGCTCATTCAGGCATCCACTTTTGTTGTACACGTTTTAGACATGTTTTTAGACCTCTTTCACATGTACGTGCAAAATACACATGTTTTGCATGAACCGTGTTGAAGGTGCGTATGGCCCTCCGTGTGCTGTGATTTTGGCACACGTGTGTTCTCCGTGTGCTATCCGTGATAGCACATGGAGAGCAGGAACTTTTTACTCAACTGTCCATGACATTGCTGTCTCCGATGCTGTTGTCTCCTTCTGGGTGCATGAGGTAGCGCATATTCATGAGCATAATGAGCAAGTGACAGCAGCACCAAAGACAGCAGCGCTGAAGACAGGTGAGTATAGAAAATTATTTTATTTCAAAAACACGTGTTTTGTCCATTATGTGTCACACTGATGTCACATGAATCACAGCAGTGCGTGGTCTGTGTGACATAAGTGCTGCCAAAGAAAAACAGAGTTGTCTCCATGCAGAACACACGTCCATGAGAAAACATAGATGTGTGTGCAGAACCATTGATTTTAATGGGTCTGCGTATGTCCGTGTCTCCGGTACGTATGAAAACGGACGTCATAAGTACTGGAATCACTGACATGTGAAGGGGGCCTTACAGATAGAGCTCACGTCCATCATATTCCACTGGCCTTTTTTACATGCACGAGTTTTTTGCAGATCATTGGTTTGCAAATAAAAATAGGGGTGAGTGCTAGGGATGATCGAATACCTCAAATATTCGGCTACTCCCATATTCGATGAATAGGTCGCCGCTATTCGACTATTTGTGAATATTTGATGCGCAATGTAAGTCTATGGGAAACCCGAATAGTTGCCGAATAGGAACTATTTGGGCTTCCCATAGACTTACATTGCGCATCGAATATTCGCATAGCGGCGGCCTATTCGTCGAATATTCGCGAAGCTGAATATTGGTGATATTCAATCATCCCTAGTGAGTATGTGTTTCATTTGGTTTGCAGATCAAAACTGTAATCCCCTGAGAATCTGTCTATAGGGACCTCCTAACCATCTTGCAATGTCAGGTGTAAAGTTGATGGAAATGGATTCACTGGACCTGGTGTCACACTAGGTATGGGGAAATACCAAGCGCATGGTGAAACTAAAGCGAATGGAATCCCTGTGTCTATGGAAAGAGAAGATGGTGACCCCTGACCAAACCTATTGCTGGTCCCTGGGGTCCCTCACCGCCCTAGATAGGTTCTGCACCAATGTGCCGAGCCGGATACCTGACCTTAGGTATCCCTAATTCTAGGCCCTAAATAGGGAACGGATGGGATGAGCTCTTTATCAACCCCACTAAACAACTATAGAAGACAACAAGAAGGACACACAATGGAAAATGCATGAACTACTTATAATTAGATGAATAAGGTAGGGGTTCAGCAGAGCTTCCAACCATGCTACCACAGAGGAGAACAAACCACCTGCTTGTCACATCAGCATCAATGAACTGAAAATATCACCAGCACAGTCCATAGCAAGGAAGGGGTATTTAAACACCAAGGGAATACTGATAGTCAACAGGTGGGTGGAAGATGAGCTACTGCTGGGTCCAAAAGGTAAAGAGATGAATCCAGCAGGAAAGCTACCTATACCAATAAATACTGACAGCAGGAAAAAAGGAACATCAGGGAACATTCTGTGCAGCCAATCGCAGTGACCTTATACGACCCAAAAATACATAACTGCCTGTCACCTATGATATACTCGTGATACCTGATCCATCAGTCACTAGGATACTCTCGCGAGAACCAACTCTTACCTGACAGCATTTGCAGTTCCTCTTTTGACTAGCCGACGTGGTTCAAGATCATCATTTCGATATATGCAAAATCATGCCACACCAGCAAATGAAATGAAACGTTATGGATGTCATCAGGTAAGAGGCAGGTCTCAGGGATAACATGGTGCGACCCATCAGATTACTGATGGGACTGATGAAAAAGGGCATACTAATCGATTCACACCAACCCTAGTCAGGAGAAATAAATGATGGTCATGTTAGATTTGAAAATACCCAATTCTTTGTTTGTACTTCTCTATAACCCTCTACCTATTGAAAATAGCACTCAGTCAATCTCTAAATTTATAGGAAGGTGCAATTAACACATCTGTTATAGTCTTGGGCTGCAAAAACTTTAGGGCATGGAAAATGTGTGCACATCATTTATTTAAGGAGGGGCAGTGCCAAAAGGGGTTAATGTTTAGTATATGATCTGACACTATTACTAAATATGAGAACCATCCAATCACAGTGTAACAAGGATTTTATATAATGAGGTCAATAGTAAAATCATCCCAAATAAAGGATTCCACTAGATATTGTCATAGGAAGTCACATGAACAATATACTAAACTATCAGTAACTGTGATCCTGTGGCTTATCCATTGCTCCCAGATCTGATATCAGTAACTCAGAAGTGCGTTTCGGGTGGGTTTCCTCAGGGGATTTTTATGTGGCTTTTTTAATGAGGATTTGTAAAGTAATATAGTTTTATAGACAAACATTAGCGGCAAATTTTGGACCTATTCTACATGGGCAGTGGTGTGGTCAGGTACCTTGCAGGTCGTCTAGCACGCAGACCACGCTGATGTAAACAATTCCGAATGGTCTGATGACACTCGGGTGCCTCTCACCTCTCTTAAATATGCCTGGAGTTGTGTGGCATTCATCATCCAGTTCCAAAAATGTTCACAATGAAGCGGTCATCAGTGTGGGATGTGACCAATGGACGTCCACTTCTCTGCCTTTCTATGATTCTTCCAGTCTCTCTGTATCTATGTACAACCTGCTGATGACACTCTAAGCTCAATGGCCACTTCCGTCTGAGAATATCCCGCTAGAAGCCTTGTAATAGCGTAGTACTGCTGATCAATTTTTAGGTGCTTTTTTTGGTCTCATGATGTCAAAATATGAACAGTTTGATGAGGAGGACTGTTTAATACCAATTCTAATTGAACCCTGAAATGTATTGGGTGATTCATGGATTAACCCCATGTTGTAAATTTTGCCATTAAGCTCCTTGTTAAAGAACAGCAAAATGTGCAAAAAGTCCTGAAATATTGAACAATTGGACATGAGCATCCAAAAGATCAGAAGGTCATATTATGTTCAACTGAAAACCTTAGAGGACATTTTAGGATTATTCGGAAATTTCACCCAAAAGCTGACTATCCCTAACTTTTTGTGACTGGTGTATGAAATGGCCAAGAATAAGGGGTACTTTGCACGTTGCGACATCGCTAGCATCGGCTAGCGATGTCCAGCGCGATAGTACCCGCCCCCGTGTGGTGATTGCTGCCGTAGCGAACATTATCACTACGGTAGCTTCACACGCACATACCTGGTCGGCGACATCGCGGTGACTGCCGAACAATCCCTCCTTCAAGGGGGAGGTGTGTTCGGCGTCACTGCGACATCACCGTGACGTCACTAATCAGCCGGCCAATAGAAACGGAGGGGCGGAGATGAGCGGGACATAACATCCTGCCCACCTTCTCCCTTCTGCATTGCCATCGGGATTCAGGTAAGGAGATGTTTGTCGTTCCAGCGGCTTCACACACAGCGATGTGCGGTGCTGCAGGAATGGCAAACAACATCATACCTGCAACAGGAGCGACATCATGGAAATGAACGACGTGACACAGATCACCGATTTTTGACTGTTTCACGCTCGTTCATCGTCGCTCCTAGGATTTACACATTGCGATGACGCTACCGGTGCCGGATGTGCGTCACAACAACCGTGACCCCGACGATATTTCGGTAGCGATGTCGCAACGTGCAAAGTACCCCTAAATATTTTTTTAGGACCTAGAAAAACCTTGTACATCTGCTTTTCATCGCAAGGATGTATAGACTTGTTGAAGAATTCAGACATTCGTTCACTATTTCAATTAAAATTTAAAACTGTCAGTAAGATTCCGTGTGGGAGAAATGACTGCAGACATGGTGCACTCTGATGGATCTTTAAAGCATGGTTCACAGACCCCCAACATCCTATTTTAGATTTGTAAATGAGAAATACTGTCTTCTCATCATGGAGACCAAAGACTACGGCAAACTTTGTCTGTTAACTGAACCCAAGCAACCCCAACTTTAGCATTGAGAATATCACACGTACTGTATTCCAAGTGGCAGAATATAGAAGAGGATGATTGCCTTTCTTTCCATGCACCGTTATTAACCTCGGAATAAGAGCAGTAAAGGGATCTAGAGCAACATGTAACAAAAGAAGAATCCGATAGTATATGCAACTTATGTAAGTCATCTTGGGCAAATTTTAGATGTTTTTACACAGTGGTTTTTTTTGCGTTGTTTTATTGTAAAAAGGAAAAAACAAAGAAAATGTTTTATGCAATTTTTTAAAAATGTTACTAAAATTTTGCTAAAATAAATACAGTAAAAACAAAAAAAGTCTTAAAGGGTGCTTTACACGCTGCGACATCGCTAGCGATAGCACCCGGCCCCGTCGTTCGTGCGACATTTGGTGATCGCTGTCGTAGCAAACATTATCACAGCGTCACACGCACATACCTTTACAGCGACGTGACCACCGAACAGTCCCTCCTTCAAGGGGGAGGTGCGTTCGGCTTCATAGCGACGTCACTGCGGCATCACTAAGCGACCGGCCATTAGCAGACAAGGGGCAGAGATGAGCGGCCGGAACATGCCGCCCACCTCCTTCCTTCCTCATTGCCGGTGGACGCAGGTAAGGAGATGTTCGTCATTCCTGCGGTGTCCCACACAGCGATGTGTGATGCCGCAGGAACGACGAACAACATCGTACCTGCAACAGCAACGATATTATGAAAAGGAGCGACGTGTCAACGATCAGCGATTTTTGACGCTTTTGTGATCGCTGATCGTCGCTCCTTGGTGTCACACGCTGCGATGTCGCTAACGGCGCCGGATGTGCGTCACTAACGACGTGACCCCGACGATATATCTTTAGCGATGTCGCAGCGTGTAAAGCACCCTTTAGAGAAAATGCCACCCTTATTTTGGATTTCTTCTAGGATGAAAAAAAAAATCTTTCCAGATCCCAACATTTCATGTGAACATCAATATGGATTAAATAAATATTTTTTTCATTCCGCATATAAATAGTCATTATAAAGATGAGCGACTATCTGCAAACCATGTCACAACAAATGTAATTTACTAGAGGCAGGAACAAATCCTCTTTTATTTTCCTAACAGATTACAGATATTGGTTTTGCAGATGAGGTACTAGGCAAGTAAAAGAGTAAAACAGTAAAGTAGTAGGCAAAACATCTAATGTGGAAACATGGACATAGAAATGTTGCCTGGGTCTTCGGTGTGTCCGTGGATGCACTGTCCTGTAAGTGGAAATAGAAAGTATTAAGATAATATTTAGTTCCAAGTAATAGTAGAAAATACATTTTATGTAAAGGAATGTGTTAGATTGCTTCTATTTGTATGTTACAGCTGAGTGGGTCGAAATAAACTGCAAATTTTTCATTGCAGTTTTCACTACTGGTTTTGGAGGACAAAATATGGACCAAACTGCATAAGGGTAAACATGGACTTAAGCGGGCTTTACACGCTACGATATCGTTAATGTTTTATCGTCGGGGTCACGTTGTTAGTGACGCACATCCGGCGTCATTAACGAGATTGCAGCGTGTGACACTTACCAGCGACCTTAAGCGACCTCAAAAATGGTGAAAATCGATCACCATGGAGAGGTCGTCCCAAAACCAAAAATCGGTAATGGTTGATTATCGATATGGTTCTTCGCTCCTGCGGCAGCACACATCGCTGTGTGTGACACCGCAGGAGCGAGGAACGTCTCCTTACCTGCCGCCGGCCTCAATGCGGAAGGAGGAAGGTGGGCGGGATGTTACGTCCCGCTCATCTCCGCCCCTCCACTTTGATTGGCCGGCCGCTTAGTGACGTCGCGGTAACGTCGCTGTAATGCCAAACGTCCCTCCCCCTTGACCCTTGAGGGAGGGATTGTTCGGCAGTCACAGCGACGACGACGACCAGATAAGTGCGTGTGACGCTGCCACAGCGATAATGTTCGCTGCGGCAGCTATCACATGATATCGCACACACGACGGGGGCGGGTGCTTACACGCTTGCTATCGCTAGCAATTGCTAGCGATGTTGTAGCGTGTAAAGCCCGCTTTATTCTATGTGAAAGTGTTGGTAAACTTATGCACAGATATTCCTAACTTCCCTACTAATGATGTTGAGGACATAAGGATCATGCAGTTGGAATTGAAGAGAAAATCATTTTATAGGGAATGCTTGATCGGGAGCGATATGAGAGAAATGGGAGAGACAGCTGTCAGCAGAATGAACATTTGTCTGACAACTACTTAAAGGGATTGTCCACTACTTTTACATTGATGGCCTAGCCTAAAGCATGCTTTACATGCTGCGACATCGCTACCGATATATCGTCGGGGTCACGTCGTTAGTGATGCACATCCGGCGCCGGTAGCGACATCGCAATGTGTGTCACCAAGGAGCGACGATCAACGATCGCAAAATCGTTCAAAAACGGGGATCGTTGATACGTCGCTCCTTTCCTTAATATCGCTGCTGCCACAGGAACGATGTTGTTCGTCGTTCCTGTGGCAGCACACATCGCTATGTGTGACACCGCAGGAACGACGAAGATCTCCTTAACTGCGTCCACCGGCAATGCGGAAGGAAGGAGGTGGGCGGGATGTTACGTCCCGCTCATCTCCGCCCCTCCACTTCTATTGGCCGGCCGCTTAGTGACGCCGCAGTGACGTCGCTATGACACTGAACGCACCTCCCCCTTAAGGGAGGGATTGTTCGGCGGTCACACCGACGTCACTGTCAAGGTATGTGCATGTGACGCTGCCGTAGCCATAATGTTCGCTATGTCAGCGATCACCAAATGTCGCACGAACGATGGGGGCGGGTGCTATCGCGCATGACATCGCTAGCTATTGCTAGCGATGTCGCAGCGTGTAAAGCACCCATTAGGATAGGTCATCAATGTCTGATCGACTGGGGTCCAACACCTCACACCCCCGCCGATCAGCTGTTCTCAGACCCGGGGGCGGCAGCAGGCAGCCGGAAATTCTCAGTTCCGGAGCTGCTCGGTCTTCTGATAGTGGCCATGGCCGGGTACTGCATATCTGCCTCCCATTCTAATCAATACCTGTCCAGAGCACATCAATACCAGTAGCACATCAATACCAGAGCACATCAATACCAGTAGCCGTCGAGAGCACATGGACTGTACACTGATGCCATCCGTTTGCTGTACATGTTTTTCACAGACCCATAGATTTGTATTTGGCCTTATCATCTGTGGTGCCAGAAAAAAAACAGTACATGTGTGTATTTTACATGGAAACACCGTCCTTGTGAAAACATAAATATCAATGAATATCCAAAATCAGCGGGTCCAAACTGATTTTTTTTTAAATCAGTTCCGGCTATCTGACCGGACACCAATTTCCATATAAGTCTATGGGGACCTGAATCATGCACTTTAAAATAGTAGCAGAAAGGACTAGGTGTTATATATACACTGAGTCTCCCATGTTAATACCACTTATATCCTCAGACCAAGAATATATATGATGCCAAACTTCCTTAAAAATACTTTATTTATTTAGAAAATAAAATAAAAAACATATAGACAAACACAAAGGCACAGCAGGGTAGAGAGAGATACAACTGTGACTCCCACGGATTGGGGGAAGGGTGGGTGGGGACCAAAATGGGTCTGTCTAAATCTTTACATAATACTTCAACACAATCACTGGTCTGTAAAAACACATAGCAATTACATAAATACTAAATCACCATCATATTACCCACATGACCTGCATGGGGATAGTCGAGAGTAACCCTGTGTGAACACACTGATTTAATTATTAAACAAAGACATCCAAAGAAGTTCATTATGTGCTTCCCGAAATAGCACATTAACATTAGTCTGCTCACTATCAGGAACCTCGACCCCATACAGCCAGGTGGGCCAAATTAATTGCTTATAGAGAGCATTTATGTTAATTCAGCACCCCGTGGGTGGCTGCTATACCCGTAGGTCACAGGAGGGAGCCTTTGAAATAGTGATTAACCCCCTAGAGTTCCATAAGTAGGACAAACACCTTAGGGGCACCCACACACTCTCACTCCCAAAATTTTGGGGCCAGGAGGTGTGTGGCTCCCAATATCTAATACCTGTGACCCACCGGCTAAGCAAGGGAATGTTGTGATGTATTCCTGTGGGTCCCTTGCTTAGCCGGTGGGTCACAGGTATTAGATATTGGGAGCCACACACCTCCCGGCCCCAAAAGTTTGGGAGTGAGAGGCTGTGAGCTGTCATTAACCCCTGATATTACCCCAATTGGAATCAAAAATGTATAGAATGCTAAAAAATAGTGTTCTAAATAATAACAATAATAATATTTACAATAAAACAAAACTGGATGTTTTGTATAAATAAAGGAGTTAAAGAGGGTGGGTTGTTTTGTATTGTATTTTAAATAAAGGATTTTTTTGGTGTTTTTGTATATTTCTAACTTACAGATTAATAATGGGGTGGGGTCTCATAAAAACCTTCCATTACTAATCTAAAGCTTAGTGGCAGCTGTGAGCTGTCATTAACCCCTGATATTACCCCAATTGGAAGCAAAAATGTATAGAATGCTAAAAAATAGTGTTATAAATAATAACAATAATAATATTTACAATAAAACAAAACTGGATGTTTTGTATAAATAAAGGAGTTAAAGAGGGTGGGTTGTTTTGTATTGTATTTTAAATAAAGGATTTTTTTGGTGTTTTTGTATATTTCTAACTTACAGATTAATAATGGGGTGGGGTCTCATAGAAACCTTCCATTACTAATCTAGAGCTTAGTGGCAGCTGTGAGCTGTCATTAACCCCTGATATTACCCCAAGCAAAATGTATAGAATGCTAAAAAATAGTGTTATAAATAATAACAATAATAATATTTACAATAAAACAATATGATGATATATAAAATTAATACTATGTAAACAAAAGATAAATAATAGAAATATTAATTTTATTAAAAAAAGGAATATGATATATTGATTAGTTATTTCATAAAAAAAAAAACAATCTGTATGATGTAACATATGATAGTAAGAATAATTTACAGATGTTTTCTTAGCATAGGCAGTAAACCTAAGGCCAAAAGATTATGCCCAGAAGGCTAGTCTATTGGAAACTGGACGGCGAAACCAATATTAATACAGATTAAAAACAAGTTGAATTATTCCCGGCTAATCCATTGAACGTCATGAGGTGTATTAAGACACAAATGATTTGCACAGACGTGAATAAGCACCCGTCAGATTAAAACTTTACTTTCAGATGTTACCTCAATTGTTATGGAGATGATAGACAAATGATGCTTCCTTTGTATGCCACCTGATGTAAATTAATACAAAGATGTGCTAAAATACTTGCAAGTTATTAGCATCTATTTTTGTATTATTAATATGCATAGCTACAATAGATTAAAAACAAATTATTTCAAAGGATAATGTGATTTAATAATTTACACAGAGGTGCCCAAAATTCCACCAGAAAAATAAGACAAAAATAAATCTACGCTTCTAGAGTAAAAAATCCGCATAAAGACGTAAGAATGTTTGGAAATGACCAACGTAAAGTATAAAAATGATTGTTGGGCAATTCTTTTTATTAGTAAATATGACAATAATAGTAAATATCATGCTGTGGTTTAGTTATCCAAATTGGAGGACTCTTAACTTGCAGAATTAATTTTCCAGAACTAGAAAAAAATGAAGAAAATCAAGATTTTTAATGTTTTTGTAATGTAAATATACACAATTTAGTGTTTTATGAAAACACAATGATATTAGATGAAGCAGACAGTAGTCAGTTTATTTGGCGTAAGGATGAAATGTAGGTGGAGAGCGTACCTCTGAGTACATGTATGTCTTGAAGTATTTATAACAATTTTGACTTCGTTACCTGATGTCTTGCCTTGACGATATGATTGGCTACCTCTAAAAAAAAAATAAAAAATTGCTATACTCTGTAGGGAGATGTTACATGTGTCTATTTGGCCACCTAGTCATGGTGGAGTGAATTGTAGTCTGTTGAAGGTTTTACCAGCTGGATGCGATACGTAATGTATTGAACTGAAAATTTAATTTGAAAAATTGGAGTGCTCCACAAAATTTGCAGAAAGGAAAAGGTGAGGGGATGCGGAAAAATTAGAATTTGCCAGATCGGTTGAATTTTTCCAGGATATTTGATTCTTAGCAAAGTTATTTTCTGCAAATTTTGTAACCTTTATCCTCTGGGCACTGGTGTAACATGTGGTCGCAGAGGTCACAAAAACTGACCGCAAAGCCTATTTCAGTTGGATGTGCATCCGAGGGCGCACATCCAGCCAAAATGCATTACACCATAGAGACCCATCAAGTCACTGCACTGCAATGCAAGCTACCTGCTAAACAGTGGCTGATAGCTGATTTTGGAGTGCACGTGACTGGGGGCGCATGACAGTGACATCATGTGCCATGGCGTACACACCAATGTCAGCTGCCAACCACTGTGAGTTGCCTACAGAAGAGGACACTGCATGATGTGGGAGTGGAGGGAGGTGAGTAAAATGTTTTTTTTGTTTGTTTGATTTTGTGCATTAGAGACAAAATATGTACTAGGAAGGGGTCCAGAATAAGGACATATACACCAGGATAGGGACCATATATACCAGGATGGGAACATATATACCAGGAGGAGGACAAATATACCAGGATGGGGAAATAGATAACAGGATTGGCTCAGGGTGGGGATATATATATACCAGGATGGGGGACATATATATCAGGATGAGGAACATATATACCAGAATGGGGAACATATGTACCAGGAAGGGGGACATATATACCAGGATAGGAGACTTATATACCAGGATGAAGGTCATGAATACAAGGATGGGGACATATATACCAGGATGGTAGACATTAGCAGAGGATGGGGACATTACTACATAATGAGTGGGAGGGGAGGAAACTCGAATGTTTTTATAAGATTTAGAATGCAACAAGGTCCAACATGAGGGAGGCAGGGAATTTGTTGAACAGGCCCAAATTTTGCACAGGGCACAATAGCAGCCTAATTACATCTCTGGCTCTTGGGACTTCCTAGACTATACTCCTCTGTGGTCTCCCTGCTAACACACTCGCCCCTCTCCAGTCCATCCTTAACTCTGCTGCCCGACTGATCCACCTCTCTCCTCAATACCACCCCGCTTCTCCTCTCTGCAAGTCCCTCCACTGGCTCCCAATCTTCCACCGTATCCAATTCAAATTACTAACACTGACCTACAAAGCTATCCATAATCTGTCTCCTCCATATATCTCTGAACTAATCTCTCGCTACACTCCAAAACGTAACCTCCGGTCCTCCCAAGATCTCCTTCTATCCTCCTCTCTCATTCGCTCCTCATGCAACCGACTCCAAGACTTCTCCCGAGCATCCCCAGTCTCCTGGAACTCACTGCCTCAACACGTCAGACTATCTACCACACTTGCAAACTTCAAACGGACCCTGAAAACTCATCTGTTCAGAAATGCCTATAATCTACAATAACCTCACCGCCCCACCACCGTGCGGAGCTGCCGCCCCACCACCGTGCGGAGCTGCCGCCCCACCACCGTGCGGAGCTGCCGCCCCACCACCGTGCGGAGCTGCCGCCCCACCACCGTGCGGAGCTGCCGCCCCACCACCGTGCGGAGCTGCCGCCCAACCTACACCCCACCTACTGTCTCCTCCCCAAAATCCTTTAGGATGTAAGCCCGCAAGGGCAGGGCCCTCTTCCCCCTGTGCTAGTCTGTCTATTGTAACGTGTACATGTATTCTGTATGTAACCCCCTCATGTACAGCACCATGGAATCAATGGTGCTCTATAAATAAACAATAATAATAATAATAATAATAATACACAATTTTTTTTTCTAGAACCCAGACCATGGTTAACATACTATGTAAAAAAAACAGTAACAACCAAAAAAACTAAACTCACCTTATCACTCACCTCTTCGGTCCCTCTGCTCCTCACTGTATCCTATATGGACCCCATTGCATCTACTTATCACCAGCATGACAGGTAAAATCCCCAATTCTGCACATGTGTTTAAGGTTATAGAGCATGTTGTGAGTGACCTTTCTTGCACATGTGCAGAAATGATATAAAATGCCCAGGAATTTCTGTCTGCAAGACAATGATAAGATGTGGAAATTACAAAAGATAAAAATTTTGGCAAATGAGGATTTTTGTAAAATTGAAGTAGAATTCAATTCTACTCCAAAGTAAATTCTATATTGAACACATTTTTATGTGTATATAAATAGAGATGAGCGGTGTTCGAATCAAACTATTCGCCAATCTCAAATTTGACCTGTTTTAGGCGATGTTCGAGTCGTTGGATGAACGTGAACAATTAGCTTCAAGTTCGACAGTTCGAGGTTATGTTCGATAACGGTTCGATCACCAAAAGCGTAACTGGCTTTTCACAGTAATACTGTCATTCAATGTTAATACAGCGGAACCTTGGTTAACGAGAACAATCTGTTCTGGGAGTCTGCTTGTTAACCAAGTTACTCATTTAGCAAAGCAAGATTTCCCATAGGAAATCATTGCAATGCAGACAATTCCTTCCACAACTTGTAAATGTCCCATCCTGGTCCCCTATTGTGCCATTCCACACATGTACAAACACATACAAACATACACAAACACACACAAGCATACATGCACACACACATATTATGCTCACCTTACCTTACCTTCTATCGCCGGCCTCCTGATACTTGCAGTTCGCCGGTACAAGATGTGTATCGGGTAACCATAGCTACCGATGCCTGAACTTCTGCTGCCAGAGTGCTGACGTCAAAGGCAGGAGCCGCTTGCCTCTGATTGGCCAGCGCGCTGCGTTTGAGTAGCGTCTGAGAGGGGAAGTTGCTCCCTTGTCGTTATGGTTACCCGATATACATCCTGTAGTGGCAAACTACGTGTATGAGGTAACCATCGCGACGAGGGAGGAACTTCCTCTGTCAGATGCTACTCAAAGGCAGGTACTATTTATTTATAGTCAGGGTATTTTTCATACAATTTTTCTCTTTGTTTTTTTTCTTGTCTTGAGGCTGCCATTCACATGCTTGTAATGTTGCATGTTTACTGAACATTTATCACAGCTCAGCTTTTTTGGTGTTTTTTGTCTGCTTCCTTGCTTTAGCGCAAGATGGGGGTGCAGCCCTCCTTATATTGAGACTGGGCAATCAATTTTGCTTCCCAATTTGCTGTGTATGTAGTCCGGGACCCAGCTGACCACTTGTTACCATCCACATTGGAGTTTTGACATGACACAAGTCAGGTATATAAAATGTTTTTAACTTTAGTTGGTTAGGGACTGTCCCAGACGGGTACACCTTGACGAGGTGGGACAGCTTCTTACCTTTTTGCAAACATGTATATCCTAAGTACCCTGTTATTAAGCACTTGCAATTTATTTATTTATAGTCAGGGTATTTTTCCTACAATTTTTCTCTTTGGTTTTTTTCTTGTCTTGAGGCTGCTATTCACATGCTTGTAATGTTGCATGTTTCCTGAACATTTGTCACAGCTCAGCTTTTTTGGTGTTTATTGTGCCCATTGTACAGTTTATTAGAGGAGGGATAATGCTATGGGCTATTTTTGAAAGGTTGGTTTCAGCCTCTTAGTTCCATTGATAAGAAATCTTAAAGGGGTGGTTCACTACTCTGCAGTAGTGGCCACATCATTGTAAAACTTATAGGGAAGGCTTTTTCTAAATATTTTGTTCAGCCAATTTTGCCTCTGAGTGGCGCTATTGCAATCTGCTCATCCCCATGAAGTGACCTCTGACATCTGGTGATGTCACATCAACTTTCAGTTGCTCTGACATCACCGAGGCCATCCCCAGTCTTCCTGAGTGACTGGGCTGTGGGCGGAGTTTCACCTCTCATCACAGCCTAGCGTTATAGCTCAGCACTGCCCCTGCTTGCGCCACTCTGTAGTGAAGGAGAGCCCTAGCAATATGCTGTGCTGTGACGCTGGGCTGTAATGAGCGTTGAAACGCCGCCCACAGTCCAGTCACTCAGGAAGACTGGGGCTGGCCTTGGTGATGTCAAGTCAACTGGAAGTTGATGTAACATCCCCAAATCTCGGAGGTCATTTCATGGGGATGAGCGATCCATAATAGCGCCGCTCATTGGCTGAACAAGGTATTAGAAAAAAGCTTTACCTATCAGTTTTACAGATATGGCACCTATTGCAAAATAGTGAACCACCCCTTTAAAGCTTCAGGATTCAAACCGTTTTGGACAATTGTAGCTTCCAGCTTTGTGGAGTTTAGGGAAGACCCTTTTTTGTTCCCAATGACTATGCCCAGTGCACAACTTCCATAAAGCCATGGTTGGAAAAGTTTGGTGGAAGAACATGACCGCCCGGACATCCCTCAGACCTATCTAACACCTGAGATGAACAAGAAAAGAGATTTTGAGTCCGTCCTTTCCTACATCAATGTCTGACCTCAAAAATGGTCTTCTGAATAAAAAGGTAAAAAGTTCAACAGACACCTCCAAAATTTTGTAGAAATCCTTCCCCGAAGACTGGAAACTCTTATAGCTGCAAAGTGGGCGCCAACCCATATTAATTTCTATGGACTTAGAATAGGATGTCATAAAAGCTCATGTAGGCGCAATGTTCATGCGTTCCATGACTTTTTTCCATTTAGTGTGTTTGTATATTTCTTACATGTTTGTATGTATTTACATATTTGTTTGTGTTATTTGCAATTTGAGCGACAAACTAATGTTCACAGCTGGTTAAAATAGCAGTGAGGAGCCTCATTATGTTTCCATCTCAGGAGTTTTCGTTAATATATTAATAAATAATAACATCCAAACCCAACAAGAAATTAATGAATAGTATCATTAATAATGAGTTGGAGCCTTGTAGTGATGGGACTGATATTAAATTGAACCACAGTGGAGCTTTCTCTAGAGACCTGCGATTTTTTTTCTCAGCAGCAAACAAGGCTCGTGAATGAACCGAGCGTCATTCTGTGCCAACAGCTTCTACAACAGGTTGGGAGTAATAAAAGGGGATTTTCTGCACGATAAAGTTAAGCCCTGGAAAATCTGCTGGTGTAGATCGGTGTGAAAAGTACTGCCAAATGAGATCCTTAATTAAACTTTAATCAAGACTAAGCTTTTTTTTTCCCTTTCTCTCTTCTCACAAGGAATCATTATTTCCTGACACTTTTTTTTTTATTATTTTGTAGAATTTTAAACTAAATGAATCCTAATTCCATGTAAATTTAAATATAATGAATTAACCACAAGAACAGAAATTGAAATCTCAGTTTTGGTGTTTAGTGTAGTGCTGAATTGGAGGATTTTACATTTTAATAGGAGGTGAGGAATTTGAATAATTGAGAATTAACAAGCATGTGTCTATATTTTTTTTTACTTAACCAAATATTACCTATAATTAGAGAAGAGTCAATCTTTTAAATTCCGAATTTCCAAGCTTTGTCAAATTTTTCACAAAAATTTGATACACTTGGATCAATTTTCTGAAAAGTGTATAAAGCCTCTAAGTGCCCTGAACGGGTGCAGAATCGGATAACACTTTTAGGGCTCCTAGGACTGTATTGAAGTCCTTTAAAGTGCTGTAATGGAAACACAGTTGAGACGAGCAGATTGATTCACGAATAGAAATGAGCAAACCTGATTTTTGGTTTGCGTTTTTGGGCTAAACACCGACTTTTAAAAAACAGAGTTTGCGTTCAAAGTTTGGGTGCTTTACGTATGCTAACCACTGGCATGAGTATTAGTGTGCTTGGGTACGCTTGGTGCTCAGCCCAGTGAAAGCCGCTTGCAGTGTTTGAGCGGTTTGCAATGAAGGTAACAATAGTGTGATCGGATCTAGTATGCAACCCTCCCAAAAAAATTCAAAAATGCAGCCCACCCTCCCCCTGATGTATTCTGCTTTTGGCTGGCTGTATGTGGGCAGAGACTCAAACTGCCAATCGGTGACTTCCATTGAGGTTCAACCAAGTTCGAACCAGTGGAAGTACGGTTCGGCTGCAGCTGCTGAACCAAACTTCCAGAGGTTCGCTCATCTCTATTCACAAAGGTTTGTCTTTGATGTAAATTTTCAGAAATTTGCAAGTCCCTGCGAATTTGAACACTCTGTGATTCAATTCCAAGGATCAATCCAATGAAAAAATGCCCACACACAGCTGAAGACTCAGACAATGGCCTAATAGCATCAATCAACCATGTGGAATTACTATAATGTCCTACAGCTGTTATATCATATGGTCCAACACAGCCAACCAAGGAGTAATATAAAAAATGGAAACACCCAACCCACTCGCCCCCGAAACGTTTCTGCTTATAGCTGGCTGTATGTGGGTGGAGACTTGAGCTGCTAATCAGGGACTTCCATTGGGGTTCGGTCCAAATCTTAATCAGCGGAAGTAAGGTCCAACTACAGCTGCCGAACCGAACTTCCAGGGGTTCGCTCATCTCTATTCATGAACGATCAACTTCGATGTAAATTTTCAGAAATTTGCAAGTCCCCACAAATTTGAACACTATGTGATTTGATTTGCAAGGATCAACCAAATTAATAAATGCCCATCACAATTTAACACATTGCTGAAGACTCCAACAATGGGCTAATGGCATCAAGCTCTACCATGTGCCCTTTTTACAATGTCCTACAGCTATTACATCATATGGTTCAGCGAAGCCATCCAAGGAGGGATATAAAAAATGGGGGTTAACCAAGGAGCACTATTTTATGTTTATACATTGTAAGGATAGGAAGTCATTTCCCATGGGATAGAAAAGGCTTAATCTGATTAAATTGGGAGTACAAGTCTCAGTCTGAAAATTCTAATATAAAGATTCAAGTCGTAGTGTATATAGGGAAGTGCTGTAGCTGTATAGTCACTCAGTGAGACTGAATTTATTGATCTGTGATTTACTGGAGTAACAGCACCTTAATAACAGCCTTTTTTTATTACATTCTGAAAAACAAGAAGGGTCATTTTAAAGCCCTCAGTGCAAATTTGGTTTTTCTCACTGCTGTGCTGCCACACACTATCTGTAATGTTTATTCAGTGATTTATTGTTTTTTATATCTCTATTTCTAAGCTGTGAGCTGTGGCATCCTCTCACTTTCCAGGTCCACTACAAATTGTCTGCTGAATTCTACCTTTTCTGTTATACAAGCTATGCTATTCTCTTCTTATTGGTTTGGCTATATCATGTAACATGATAGCTGTAATGGGAAGCTCATGCAGTTGTGCTGGGAGTCATGAAATATCCTGCTTTGAAAAGTTTGGCGGCAAGCACTTTTTTTGGCAATTCACTCAAATTCAATTTTAGTTAATTCAACTAATTAAATTATTCTTACTAATCCAAATTCCCCTAGTGCAGAAAATTTCCTAAAATGTTACATTGCATCAAATCACTTCAGTTATCTCTACCTATAATATAACCATTTTGTAAATATTAGATACATTGCAGTAAATTTACTACACAAAAAAACTATAATTCTTGCCTAAAATAATGTAGGGACTTTCACCTTAGCAAAAACATTTTAATGTGTAATAGTTAAATACAATAATAAAGCAGAAAATCATAAAACTGTATAATATACCACAGAGCTCTTTCACTCTTGTAAAAGAGCTCTATGCGAAACATGCGTCGGGGTTTATGGAGGAAGTTTTTGTTCTATAAGGTATGTTATACGTTTTTATGATTTTCTATTTTATTATTGTATTTAACTCTTATACATTATATTAATTTGATATTCAAAAAAACTTAATGGAACCATTATTTATAGGTATGACATAATTTCCTCCACTATGCCCTAATCCAGATTTACTCTAGTTTATTACCTGTTGTTTGTGCACTTCTCACTATTTTATTTAATTCTTTTAAATGTCTATAATAAACATTTGAATATTTTATACTATTTCTTGTTATCTTTCATAATTTTTTAGTGGTTTTAGTGGTTCTACATTGGAGTAAATGATCTATCGGTATCTGACTTCAGCCTGGTATGGTTTCACATTAGCACCCATGTGTGGCTACACAATTTGGACTACCCATAATTCAAGTGATCAAACTACCATTACCATGACTTCAACCACTAGGTCTACAGCTTGTGGTAGTATTAGCACCAGTTTTAATAGGGTCTACCTTTTTCAACTAGATCAACGAGGTCAGATCCATAATAACTTCAGTCAAAACTGCCTCCACAGCCATGACCTGATCACCCAGCCAAGATATTAGATGACATACAGACAAGATTAATTTTCACATACATATCTAGTAAATTTGCAAGCCTGTAGAGGCATATTCATTCAGGTCTAGTTAAATATGTTGCTCACAGTTGTGAAACAATTTTGCGCTCAATCTATGTAACTGTCTGTCTCTCTGCAATATGAGACTTGTGACAGATGCAGAACTTGAGAGTCATTTCCATTCTTGACTCTCAATATTAAAAGTGTTTTCCTTTTGTTTGGCAGTCGTAGGGTTAATGTCAGTATTCCTTTCCAGCAAGCAGTCTCATTACCATCGTAGGTGTTTCTGGTTTAGGACCACTTCCAGTCGCTTTATATACCCTCTGATACCAGCAGAGGGTGTTGGTTATTCTGTGATCTACAACCATTTGGATGCTGGGCCTGGAGGTGGAAGGAGATGCTGAAACACTCAGTTTTGCAAGTTATTCCCTATCCTTTCTCCCCCCTGTCTTTCCTCCCTCTTTCCTCCCCCTGTAATAACAGAGACAAGGGAGAGGAAGGAACACTAGGGTGGGAATAACTAGCAAAGCCCGACCCCCTATTAGATGTTCTGCAGCTGCTATCAATCAAATAACAGTGCATTTCACAAACTTTACTTGCCTGTATTTCAGAAAGTATATGACCTATTTCAGAACTAAAGGTATGTATAGGATCAGCCTGATAGTGCCAGTATAGCACTGGCTTTAGTTTATATAGGAAAATCCTGATGAGCACATCTTCAAAAATCCTATCCTCTGTTGCAGTAGAGAGTTCTAAAATACTAGACTGTTATTGTTACATAGTTTAAAAAAATATATAGGTTCATCAAGTTCAACCTGCCCAAATTCCCGCAACTAGTCTCTTCACTTATTTATGATTACCATAAAAATTACTTTTTGCTTTCTTTTGCATGTTTCAATCATGTAAGAATAGAGAAAAAAGGTTGCAACTTCAGCCATATTTTTCAAGGAAAGTAATCCTTGTTAAAATATTTAGTTTGCAGCTCCAACACTGTAGTTTTGTCACTGAAACCAATAGTTTTGTGAGAAAAGCTGAAATATACGAGACGCTGCTGATAAGTCTTTGGCTTTACTCAGAAAGAAACGGGATAGGATGATGAAACTTTACATTTATTCCACATACTCTCTACTGGTGACAACACGCTTCTTACATCTGTACTCCAAGTTCTGTAAGCCTAGGAAAAAGAAGGATTTCAGTTGTGCCTCAAACCAGACATCTGTAACAGCCATGGCATCAGAAATGGTGTGAAATGTGGTACCCTTGAGGTGTTTGTTCAGGTTTGGAGACATATGATAGTTGGAGGGATCTCGATCTGGTGAATAAGGTGGGTGGTCAACCAGCTGGAAGCCTATCTGTGTCAATTGTCCCGTGGTCGCTTGAGCAGTGTGATTGGAGGCATTGTCTTGCAGGAACAAGATTCCTTTGGACAGCTTGCCACGCCTTTTGGCCTTCAGAACTGCCCTCAATTGCTCCAAAAGTTCAATATAATACCTTGCATTGATGGTGGAACCCTTTTGAAGATAGACCAATAGCAGCACACCCTCCATATCCCAGAACACAGACACCATTACCTTAGTGGCTGATTTTTGCACCCTGAACTTCTTTTGATGAGGAGAACCACTGTGCCTCCACTCTTTTAACTGCTCCTTGTTTTCAGGGTCATGAAAATAAATCCAGGTCTCATCCATAGTGACCAGTAGATCCAGAAAGTTCTGATCAGTCCGGAAATGCTGACAAATGGACCGGGAAGTTTTCACTCACATGCTTCTCTGATCTATTGTCCAACATTTGGGGACCCACTCTACAGATTGCTTCCTCATGTCCAAATGTTCATGGATAATGACAAACACGTTCACGGGAAATCCCCATGATGTCTACTATTGCTTTAGCTGAAATTCATTGATTCTCCAGTATTAGGTTGTGTACAGCATCGACGATCTCCGGAATCTCTGGAACAACAACCACTCTTGGTTGTCCAGGACGTTCCTCATCATTAAGGGCTGAAGTGGCCCATTTAAATTTTGGCAACCCAGTTCTTAACTATAGAATATGAAGGGCATTGATCCCCCAATGTCTGCGACATATCACCATGAATATCCTTAACGGACTTTCCTTGAAGAAACAAGAATTTTATCACTCCTCTGCTCTCAGTTGCTGTGAATATTGCATTAGACTACGCCATTTTGTTTTCCCACATGCGTAGAACACTGTTGCCATAAGCATCAAACACAAAATTTTGAAAACCTATATTAGACCCATAAGGCTTTTATGTGATGTAACATTCGTTACCATAGAAACAAAAAAAAATAACAAAGCCAAAGACTTATCAGCAGCCCCTCGTACAAATGGTAATTAGTGAATGAATCCCCTGTATTTAGGCATCAGCTCAACTTTTCTTCATCGTTGTACAATTTCTGCACTTTTTCACTGTCAATCCAAACTCTACTGCATTGCTAATATGGTCATTACTCTCGTTTGGTGACCATATGGTAGGAATTGATTTAGATGGTTCAAAGACCAAAAGAATCAAAAGAGAATTTAAATGTCTGCTAAACTAATGGTTTCTCAAGAAGTAGGGTACTACTTAAGGGGACATCGCCAACATTAATTTTGAACTCTAGCCTTTTGATGAAATATCCAGCAGAGCTTTATAAGCTGATCTGGTAGATATAGAATGCAAAGCAGATAGGTAGATTGAGAGAGAAAGAAAGAAAGAAAGAAAGAAAGAGAAAGAAAGAAAGAAAGAAAGAAAGAAAGAAAGAAAGAAAGAAAGAAAGAAAGAAAGAAAGAAAGAAAGAAAGAAAGAAAGAAAGAAAGAAAGAAAGAAAGAAAGAAAGAAAAGAAAGAAAGAAAGAAGATATTGCAACTATGCACTCATAATCTGCCATATATGGAAAACTTACGAGACCTGTCTTATATGAGAACAACGCACAAGACCTGCCATATATGGAAACCTTACAAAACCTGTCATACTGTATATGGGAACACTCCACAAGACCTGACATATATGGGAACAATTTACAAGACCTGTCGTATATGGAAACTCCCCATAAGACATGCAGTATATGGGAACAACCCATAAGACATGCAGTATATAGGAACAACCCACAAGACATACCGTATATGGGAACATTACAAGACCTGCCATATACTGGAACAACACACAAGACCTGCCATAAATGTAAACCTTACAAGACCTGTCATACTCTATATTGGACCAACCCACAAGACCTATCGTATATGGGAACCTTACAAGGAGGGTCATATATAAAAACACCCCACAAGACCTGTTGTATATGGCAACAATTCAAAAGACGTGCCATATACCATGAATATCCCCCGACACCAGACATTTTGGAAATGCTCTGACATATTTGTCTATCCATCAAAATTTAGCCTTTTCCAGAGTCATTTAGATCCTTACACATGATTATGTTTCCTGCTTCCAGCAACTCAACTTCAAAAAGTTGTTGCCTGATTATTGACCGGAGCCATTGTTACGAAAAAAAAAAAAAATCAGTTTTTCCTTGTGCTTTTAAATAGTATTCATGGTTAATCGGTATAAAAATATATGGTGCATTTTTATGGCAGTTTATGGAAAAATCGCATATATATCGGACAACTGTGAATACTAATTAATTTTTAATTTTAAAGAATAAAGACAGTGATCAGACATCCTTCATGGAAGCTTTTAATCAACTAAATTGTTCTAAATTATATTGAATATCAATAGTGCAAAATGGGGAGCTTAAAGCACCTAAAATAACCCCGATCCCCCTCCCCCCATTACTTAATCTATATTTTATTTTGTGAAATAAGACAATCATTCTGGGGTTTTTTGTCTCATGTGTTAGAGGGACCGGTGGCTCTCTCCTATGTGATTATACTTAGTAACTCCCTTTTGGTGCATGTGAAAGCGCAGGCAGTTTCTCCATAATAAAAAGTGGATTAGCATGTATCAGCAATAGCCACCACCAGCTGTCACTTTGAAATCAGACTATTCTGCCCTGTGTTTGAGATGATAATGTATAAAAACTAATAACTCACAGGCCACTGCTCTCTATTTGTCTAATAGGTGGCTATAGGAGGAAGGCTTTCCCTAGTGTTCATGCATTTATTGGTGTCAATATTGCTTAGTTTTTGCAGTGCAACATTGACAGATAGAAAAAAAATTCTATTTTTATTTTATCTTCTATTACTTTTATTTTATTTTTTTATATTCTGTTTTATATTTTTTATTTTTTATCATATTTTGGGGGGGGGGTTAACTTTTTATCAGCTTTATTTAATTTAATGTTATATTCTGTTTTATATTTTGTTCACTTTATTTTTTATTCCATTTTTATTTTGTTTGTTTTTGTATTCTTATTTGTATCTTATTTTTTATATTATTTTATGTTAGTTTTATTTTATTTTTTTTCAGTTTTTTAGTTTGTTTTGCTTTTTTTATTACATTTTTATTTTGTTTCACATTGTTATTTTTTATTTTATTTTCTAGTAGCTATTTTATTTATTTTATATTCCTTTTTCTATTTTGTTCTTCTTTATTTTATATTCTATTTTTATTTATTTTTTGTGTTCTTGTTTTTATCTTATTTTCTATTTCTATTAGTTTTATTTTTATTCTGGTTTTATTTATTCTGTTTTGCTTTTTTATATTACATTTTTATTTTGTTTCATATTGTTATTTTTTATTTTATTTTCTAGCAGCTATTTTATTTATTTTATATTCCTTTTTCTATTTTGTTCTTCTTTATTTTATATTCTAGTTTTATTCAGTTTTTTGTGTTCTTATTTTTATCTTATTTTCTATTTCTATTAATTTTATTTTATTTTTTATTCTGTTTTCTATTTTGTTTTTCTTAATTTTATACTGCATTTTTAATTTGTTTCACATTGTTATTTTGTTATTTTATTTTCTAGTATCTGTTTTATTTTATATTATTTTTTCTATTTGTTCTTTATTTTATATTCTTTTTTTATTCAGTTTTTTTGTGTGCTTATTTTTATCTTATTTTTTATTTCTATTAGTATTATTTTATTTTTTATTCTGTTTTCCATTTTGTTTTTCTTTATTTTATATTTCATTTTTATTTTGTTACAGTTTGTTATTTTCTATTTTTTTTCTAGTGGCTTTATTTTTTTCTATTTTTTTTAATTAGTTTCTGTTTATCTAATATTCAATGTTTTTTTAACTTTACTTTGTTATTGTTATTTTTTGGTTATTTTATTCTGGTGGGTAGAGGTTGACTCCAAAGTACAGTGTCACAATAAATAGTAGGAGTTTCTTGCCTACGTATAGTTGAAACCAGAAGTTTAAATACATTATCTATAAAGACACATCTGCAGGTTTTTCTCACTATCTGACAAGAAATCAGAATAAACCTTTCCTGTTTTAGTGTCAATTAGGAACCAAAATCTAATATATAAAGCTGAGTGTATGTATGTGTGTATGTATTATTGTATGTATCTGTGCGTGCGTGTGTGTGTGTGTGTGTGTGTGTGTGTGTGTGTGTGTCCGCTAAAGGAATCCGCACTGTCGCATTTACAATCACGAACTTTTGCACAGACACCTCATGTGACTCAGGGAACGTCATAGACTATGTTTAGACGTGAAAATGTAACCCCTCGCTTTACAGTTACTCTCCAAAACTTCTGCCTCCATTAAACTGAATGGAGGTGGGAGCTGCAGGCTATTAATAGCAACTGTCAGTGGTTGCTAAAGGAACAAAATAAACTGTTAGTATAAGAAGCTTATGTGTGAGGCAATAAGATGTCAATGGGGTGACGGATAGAGAGAGACAGAAAGAGACAGAGACAGACAGAGAGAGGGAGAGACAGGGAAAGAGAGTACAGACAGACAGGGAAAGAGACAGGAAGACAGGAAAAGAAACAGAGATAGACAGAGACAGACAGGAAAAGAGACAGACAAGGAAAGAGACAAGGAAAGAGACAGAGATAGGGAAAGAGACAGGGAAAGAGACAGACAGGGAAAGAGACAGATGGGGAAAGAGACAGACGGGGAAAGAGACAGATGGTGAAAGAGACAGGCAGACAGAGAGGGAGACAGAGAGAGACAGAGACAGACACACAGACAGATAGAGACAGAAACAGACACACTGACAGACACACAGAGACAGAGACAGACAGAAACAGACAGACGGATGGACAGAGACAGATGGTCGGACAGAGACAGATGGACAGACAGAGACAGATGGACGGACAGAGACAGATGGACGGACAGAGACAGACGGACATATACAGACAGACGGACATATACAGACAGACGAAGATGGGAGTCAGACAAACAGATACAAACAGACGAAGATGGGAGACAGACAGACAGACACAAACAGACGAAGATGGGAGACAGGCAGAGAGACAGTTACTATCTCGGGCAATGCCCGGGTACTACAGCTAGTTATTTATATTTGCGAAATGCCAGGATAATGAGAGAGAGGATATTTAAGGCATTTTTATTACTTTCTGCAAATTCAAAAATCTACAAACACTTGGAATACTATGCCTTTAAACAATATGGGACAGCCAATATGATGTCTTTGGAAGCTTCTGATAGGTTTATAGAAAACATATGAGTTAATTAGAGACACTCCTGTGGATATATTTTAATACACACTTGAAACACACTGCTTCCTTCTGCAACATCATGGAAAAGTTACAAGAAATCAGCCAAGATCACAGGAAAAGAATTGTTGATTTGCACAAGTCTGGTTGATTCTTGAGTGGAATTTTGAGATACCTAAATGTGCCTTGTTCATCTGTACAAACAATTATAAGCAAGTACAAACAAGATGGGAATATCCAGCCATCATACCACTCAGGAAGGAGACGGGTTCTGTGTACCAGAGATGAATGTGCTTTGGTCAGACATGTGCATTTCAATCCAAGAACAAAAGCAAAAGACCTTGTGAAGATGCTGGCGAAAGCTGATACGATTGTGTCATTATCCACTGTGAAACGATTACTGTATCAACATAAGCAGAAAGGCTACTCTGCAAGAAAGAAGCCATTACTCTAAAAGAAACATACAAAATCCAGACTGATGTTTGCAAATGCACATAGGAACAAAGATCACATGTCCTGTGGTCTAACGAAACTAAAATTGAACTGTTTGGCCATAACGACCATCGTTGGTGGCAGCATCATGTTGTGGGGTTGTTTTGCTGCAGGAGGGACTGGTGCACTTCACAAAATAGATGGCTTCATGAAGAAAGAAGATTATCTGTCAATACTGAAGCAACATCTGAAGACATCAGCCAGGAGCTTAAAGCTTGGGCAGAAATTGGTCTTCCAAATGGACAGTGGCCCGAAGCATACTACCAAACTGGGTACACATTAGCTTAATGATAACAAAGTCAATGTTTTGAAGTGGCCATCACAAAGCCCTGATGTCAATCCTATTGAAAATTTAGGGGCAAAACTGAAAAGGCCAGTGTGAGCAAAGCAACCTACAAACATGGCTCCGTTACCCCGGTTCTGTCAGGAGGAATGGGCCCAAATTCCTTCCAACTATTGTGAGAAGCTTGTGGAAGGAGATCCAAAATATTTCGCCCAAGTAATATAGTGTAAGGGCAATGCCACCAAATACAAATGAAATGCAGGGAAACTTTTGACTTTGCAGAAAGCAATAAAAATGCCTTAAAACATTCTCTCTCTCATTATTCTGGCATTTGGCAAATATAAATGTTTGGTTCCTAATTGACCTAAAATGGTGAAGATTTATAGAGAGCACCCCTGTCTGCCTGCCTACACCAGAATTGACATCAATGATGGCGCCAGAGGGAGGAAGACCAGACGGGCAGACAGGGGCAGGAATAGATAGCAAGACCCGACCCACATATTCACTTCCTGTTTCACCTGTCAATCAAATAGCAGAGAAATGCTGGAACTTTACTTGCACATATTTCTGAAAAAAACCCTCCAATCTCAGAACAAAATCTATTCTTACGTTCAGCATCTTAGAGCCAGTATAGCACTGGCTTTACTTTATATATGAAAATCCTGCTGGTTGGTTCCCTTTAGGTTCAGGCTCAGACTGGCCAACAGGAGAGCAGGAGAATTCCCCATTGGGCCTCTGTGCAGAAGTAGGTAACCCAATGCACTATATAATCAGTAGTTGCACATTACCCTTGATTCTCTATGCACAGACTGAGTTAGAATCTCATCAATCATTTAACAAAATACCCAGTTTATCATTTTATAGAATAACCAAATTTGTGAAGGAGGCTAATGTAATATTTCCATTTGGCTGAGTAGTGATTCCCATGGCTCAGTATTCCTGGCGTGCCCTTGGCACTCTAACCCAAAAATATTTAGACTACTTTCTCACATTCACAGTCCCAGTTTGGACTTTGACATCCTTTAATGGCCGTGGGTTTGCCAATCCGAGGCTGAGATCAAGTGACCTGTGGCCAGTCCAGATATTATGGTTATCACTCATGCAATTATTGTTGGACATATGATCCCGGCTTGACAATACTTGCTAATATGTCTGCACACAGTCCCTCCATGTAAAGACTTGGGCTCAATTATATCTTCACGTTTGGTTTGTGGAATGTAACCAAATATTCAATGACGTGTCAATGAGTCCAGACATAATCATCACACCTAGGCCCTTGTGTTGGATTCACCTTTATACTTAAATAATAGATGATAGTTGAGGAAATTGTTAAAGATTTAGCATTGGACTCTAAGAACTACAAGTTAGGATATGTTTGTAGATTACATTATACTTGATAAGAAAGTAGAGAAAAAAAAATTTCCTATGAAAATAATAACCTCCATTTTAAGTCAATAGGGTCCTTTGGGCACTGGTGATATTTAGGGTAAGGATATGATGGCTCCGAAACGCGTCATTTGTTTCCCTTTTAATGGAGTGTGAACCATGACATTTTAAAAAAGTGAAATAAAGCTTTGGAATTTTGTATCATTTGGGATTGCTGGATTTTCCTAGGAATTTTTGGAATATTTACTGTACGATGATCTGTCTACGCATTGTGGCTTAAATGACATCTAGAAACAACAACGCAAGTCTGAACAGAAACTTACATCACTGCAAAAAACATAATGGAGATTTGTTCTTAAACAGAATACGGATTAGGAAAAAAAATCCACTTTTCTGGCAATCATGGCATAGAAAAAAAGCAAGTCCTAAAACTTACCTTGGAAATGTTTTTGTTAGTTTTTGTCTTACCTTCCTAAAAATTATATTAAAATGAAAGTGCCTTTTTCAAATTTAGAATGATAGATCATTTTATTATTTTTTTATCATCTATTTCTCCTTCCCAAAATTGTTGTGATCCGTAGGTAACAAAGATGCCAGGAATTCACAGAGCAGTTAATAAGCCTGTCTATATTGTCTTCTTAGTCTGCAAGATCTAATATGATATGAAAAGGTTTAGCATAAAGTGGCCAATATACCATCAAACCATGATCTTGGGACTGTAGCTTTATCATATGGTTTATATGGCTTAGAATAAAATTACCGGCTCTGAAGGTTCACAGATGGCATCATAGTTATAGATTGGTAGCCGGCTGTGGGCTCCATATTATAAATGCATTAGGATGGAGCCATCATTCCGCACTGTGTGTATGTTGCCTTATGGTAGAAACAGATATTAGAGGAAACATTGGTGAAAGGAAGTCCCAGATTTTTCCAAATTACCCTCACCTATCCAATCCTCATGTCATCTTCTGATCTCCAAACTGAAATCCCTAGGCCTTCTAACCCTGATGAGGTGTAGGAGGGTAGCCTATGGTTAGTATCCCCCTGAAGACATCGCTTGCTGTATTGTAAAATGTATTCTATGGGTAAAGTTATATATGTAAGCTTTCATGTAGGTTATGTCACAGTCCTGCCAGCTACCATTAGATGGCAGAGGACTCTAACTGCTAGGAGGCAGTCTCCGATACAAGGTATAATGTCAGGGCTGAAAGGGTTAGTGAGAAAAGCCCGGCCCACAGACTAAGGGATAAAGGAGGTGGGATTTTCTAGTTGTAGTAAGTAATAGGGATGGCGTAAAGAATGTAGCAGAGTGGGAAGAGTGGTGTGGTGAGCAAGAAACAGGCAGAAATGTGGGGAGGAGGAAGATAGAAGCTGGTGACTGTAAACAGATTATAGCAGAGTGGCTCCTTGGTGTATAGATAGTAACCAGATAACAGCGCCTCTGTGGCAAGCAGGCTAACAGAAATAGGGCGGTCTCGAAAAGTGCCTTAGTTTTCAGACAGCCACCGTCACTGTGGGTTTGGGGTCTTTGGATGCAACCTGGTGTAGTTTAGCCTCTCAGATATCAGCAAAGTGCTTAAACCTGTAGTGGAGTAACTCTTATGCTCCTTGTAGCCGGTGGGTGTAATGACCCAGCAGGGGATCTGGAACACCAGGAGAGTACTAGCTAGGAATTCTCCACTAGATGGTACTAGACTTAACAAACCAGCAAGGGAAGCTGGAGCACCAGGAGAGTGCTAGACAGAAATTCTCCACTAGAGGGCACAAGTCTCCCTAGTGCAAGAAGTGGATGGTCGTACGGGCTGGAGTCAAAGCCAGGAGGTCGACGAGGTACCAGTGGTCAGACAGAGACAGAGTCTAGGGAGAGCCAAGTCAGGAAACTAAGGGAGAACATCAAAGACTGAGGGAGGGTGGAATAACTGAGTTTAATAACAAGCCGAAGTTGAGAGCCAGGAGCACAGGTAATAGCAGGGAGTACAGGAGGATGGAAAACCATAGGAGAGACAGACGTAGTCAGGCCGGGAGGCAGGATCAGAGCTTACAGGGACCAGCGGCACACTGCAGAGCACAATTATAACTGGTACCGTGTGAACGGAAGTGCCCTAAAGATAAGATGCCGTGAACCCTGGAATGAGGCACAGAGGGGTGCCCCTCCTCCCGGCCATGCTGCCCGGAACACTGACAGCCAGGGTCATGACAGTGGGACACTGTATACAGCAGTTAAAGGAAGAGCTGTAGCGTACTAAGAAAGATTATGCCTGTAAAGAATATGTGCTTCTCTGTGAGAGAAGAATATTGGTTTATGGAAATGGTTAACAGTAAAGTTGAAGTGGTTTGTAACTGGTTTGAGTGCATCTTTAATGTCTATAGAAGCGTGTGTGCTGGACCTGCAGCTGTGGACTGACAGCCCATAAGTACGGTGACCCTCAGGTAACCACACCACACCGACTCCACCACACACTCCATCTCCAGATCCTGTAGCAGGTCGGGTGGGTGTAGGACAATGTCCCCTGGCCTTGGCTATCAACCAGCCTGACCCTACAGAGGTACACGAAGGTACTGCGCAAGCACGCAACCGATGATGGTGCCATGGCATTGCACACACTTGTGCAGAATTCCCCTGGGTCTTGTGAGTGCCTGAAGTGTCAGAAGCTCAGGAGCAGCAGGGACCTTTGTTAGAGATGAGCGGACCCGTGGATCTTTGGGTTCAGCTGAACTTTAATTAAAAGTTTATTTCATGACCCAGATTTGACTTGAATTTGTTCCCAGACCACGAATCCTATGAAAGTCCCTAACTAATGGGCTCAACTCAAGTAACAAGTATAATTGAAGTAAATGATTGGCCACTTCGGTTCTCTGCCCATATTCAGCCAACTATAAACAGAGAATTTCCAGGGGAGGGAGGATAGTTTTTTTTGTTTTTCTTTTACACACACAGCATCCAAAAATGTTGTCTTTTCCCCCAGTGAGAGCTATTATGAGACTGCAAGCCGCTCAAACTGGGCCAAGCACCGAGTGTACCCAAACACCCCGATGCTTGATTGAGAGGATAGCATACGAGCAGCACCCGAGCTCAAACACAGACTTTTTAAAAAGACTGTGTGCAGGTTCTAGCTCCGGACATCTAGTGTTCAATACAAACCTCAACTTTTACAGTTCAGGTTCGCTCATTCCATATCCTTCCACTCTAATTGATTCACTCATGACTAATCGAGTCGTAGCATCAAAAATATTGTATATTTATGGGCTACATAGTTACATAGGTTGAAAAAAGACCTAGGTCCATCAAGTTTAACCGTCCTCCACCAGTTATATATTTTGTCACTAAATCTTCTATAACGACAATGTTATGAACTGAGGAAATCACCCAGCCCTTTTTTAAAAGCTATTATAGTGTCTGCCATTACTACCTCTTGTGGTCGGCATTCCACATTCTGACTGCTCTAATTGTAAAGAACCCTTTCCTATTTAGCTGCCGGAATTGACTTTCTTCCACTCTCAGTGAGTGCCCCCTGGTCCTTAGTATTGTCGTTGGAAGGAATAAGTCATGTTCCTGTTTTTTGTATTGACCACACATGTATTTATACATATAAATGAGATCTCCTCTGAGACGTCTTTCTTCTAAGCTAAATAAATCCAACATTTTCAACCTCTATCATATGGGAAGGCATCCTTTTCTTGAAATAGGATCACGAGATCAAATCTCTCTTTTTATACACACTAAAATCTTGTTTGCTTTTGCAGCTGCTGCCTGACATTGAGTGCTGCTACTCAACTTACTTGCAACCAGAATACCCAAGTCTTTCTTCTGTTCTGTAGTTCCAGGTTAACTTCCATTTAATGTATATGCAGCTATAGGATTACTCCATCCTGGGTGCATTACTTTACATTCATCAACATTAAATCTCATTTGCCAAGTATCTGCCCATTCCAACATATCATCCAGATCATTTTTTAATATTGTACTATCAAGGTCTCTTTCTATCAAGGTCTGTTTCTAATATCCTACATAGTTTGGTGTCATCAGCAAAGACTGACACCTTACTATCAATCTCATCCACAAGGTCCTTAATAAAGAGATTAAAAAGAGTCAGTTGTAGCACAGATCCCAGCTGTACCCCACTGCTGACTATAGCCCAATTGGAGAAAGTATCATTTATGATGACTCTTTGTTTCCTTTTAGCCAATCCTTTACCCATCTGTTTATAGTTCCCCTAGTCCTTGCTTCTGGATATTCATTACAAGCTTGTTATGTGGCACAGTATCAAATGCCCTTGCAGAGTACAAATAAATCCCATCAGCTGCATTACTAATATCCTATCTAGGTTCATTTTTAATATCCTACATATTTTGGTGTCGACTAGAGTTGAGCGCGGTTCTCCAGTTCGCGGTTCGAGTGATTTTGGGGGCTGTTCTAGATCGAACTAGAACTCGAGCTTTTTGCTAAAGTTCGATAGTTCTAGATACGTTCGAGAACGGTTCTAGCAGCAAAAAGCAGGGCTTTTTACAGCTACAGTGTGCAGGAGCCATCGCTGGCAGCCTGCCAGAAGCTGGTAACCAAGATAAACATCGGGTATCCAACCAAAGTGCTTTGGTTAGTAACCCGATGTTTATCCTAGTTACGTGCAGGAAGCCCACACTTCCCCGCTCAGCTCACTCCACCCCCTCCTGCACGCGGCATGTATGTGTGCACACACACACACACACACACACACACTGCACTCTGCACACATGGTCCCGCTCGGCTTACCTGCAGTGATGAAGTCCCGCCATCCCGACCTCAGCGCTGTCACTGTCCTCCATGGCCGCCGCTTGTCACATCACCTTCTCTCGCTTCCGACCCGAGACTGACTAGCGGTGACGTCACGGGCCTCTCGCGATACTTGGCTGTGAAGGCGGCGGTCATTGAACTCAGTGACCTGGGCTGACCCATTGATGTTAGCTCAGGTCACTGCATTGCTCTCCCAGCCAATGGGGAACATTCTGCTCTTCATTGACTGGGACAGTGTGGATCGTCATGGCAACCCCTTGGATTACACCAGACCTGGATTTGTTTTTCTTTCTAATAAATTGGTTAAAGAGGGAATGTATTGGGGAGTGTTTTTTCAAATAAAAATGTGTTTGTCGTCTATTTTTTTTATTACTGACTGGGTTGGTGATGTCGGGTATCTGATAGACGCCTGACCTCACCAACCCCAGGGCTTGATGCCAGGTGACATTACACATCTGGTATTAACCCCATATATTACCCCGTTTGCCACCACACCAGGGCGCGGGATGAGCTGGGGCAAAGCACCAGGATTGGCGCATCTAATGGATGCGCCACTTCTGGGGCGGGTGCGGCCTGCTATTTTTAGGCTGTGGAGAGTCCAATAACCATGGACCTCCCTAGTCTGAGAATATCAGACCCCAGCTGTCTGCTTTACCTTGGCTGGTGATCCAATTTTGGGGGGACCCCTACGTGTTTTTTTTTTTTAATTATTTATTTAATTTAAAATAACAGCGTGGGGTGCCCTCAGTTTTGGATTACCAGCCAAGGTGAGGTTGCCAGCTGTGGTCTGCAGGCTGCAGCCGTCTGCTTTACCCTAGCTGGCTACAAAACTAGGGAGAACCCTACGTCATTTTTTTTTCATTTTTTTGGCTAAATACAAAGCTAAGCACCCCAAAGTGCCACATGAAAGGCACCAAAGGGTGCAAAATTACAAAATGCAGGAGAGTGGGACATTATGTGTCTTTCTGCCATTATAATGACAGAAAAGACTGATATGAAGTGCACAAGCACAAGAAAATCACCAGAGCGCTCTACGCTGTGAAAAGCAGTAGAAAATGGCACTGGAGTGAACATGTGACCGCCTCATGTAGGATGAAGCTATGGATCCTGGGTAAATTTATGCATTTACCCTCCTTCAGTTTTTTTGCAGTACACAAAAAAAACGGAAGGCACACGGATGACAAACAGATGACATACGGACCGTCTACGGAACGGAAACGGATGCCACGCGGATGCACCCGTGAAAAAAAACGGACTGTTTTTGCAGACCGCAAAAATGGATCGGTCGTGTTAATGTAGCCTTATTCTGATCTGCCATTTATAAACAGCAGGCAGAAATAAGTGAATAGCGCCCCCCAGCATCAGAAAATCTCCGGGGTTTCAGGGCTAGCTGAGACCCTGGAGATCATGATTCAGGACGGTTTTTCCGGTCCCCGCTCACGTGATCACAGGTATACACCGTACGCCGATGATCACGTTACAGTAAATGACAGCGCCGGTAAAAAATTATTTATCTCCCATCTGGCATGAACAAACATGATAAATCTCCTCCCCGGTCCCCTCCGGTCCCCCGGTGTCACCAAAGTGCCCCCCCTGATGCCCTCCCAGAAATCCAAGATGGCCGCGCGCACAGCAGCGCGCCGGCCGCATTCACCCTACTCCTCTGATTTCTGTCGCATGTGCCATGACACATGCGACAGAAAACTCCTCCCCAGGCCCTGCCAGGTCACCCCCTATAACCCCACCGGTGTTCCCCGGTGTCCCACGGTACCTGTGCAGCGTTGATCCCCCGCGGCCCTCTCCTTCACAATACAAGCAAGGAAAAGAAAGTACCGCACATGATGGGGAGCACAAAAACAATAACAATAATTGATAAAATGCAACCTTTATTTGTAGTAAAAATTAAAAACCATTAAAATACAAAAGACACACACCTAATAGCACGGCATGCGCCCGCCGTCCAGCTCCAAGACAGTGTTGTATATATTACAGATCACAAAATACAAGCATGAATATCATATATCAATTACTTATAATAGCAGTAAACAGCCTGTATGCAATCAGTAGCAAGCCCAGAGGGGAATCAAAAACCATATATCCTCATGAAGCCACAGGGCAAAGAAATGCCCAATAATAATAGGACATCGTCAGAATAATACAATTTGCCACTTGCTGACTAAAATCAGATGGCCTGATGTGGTACCATACCTAGACTCATATATGAGTGGTCGCCGGGGGAAGTCACACGCCAAGACTGACCAGGTCCAAGAACCGCCCACCCTCTCGAGTGAACTTGGGGAGATACAAACGATGAGCACCAATCCTGGGGTCGTTCCTGCATCAGACCCGGATCTACAGGTGAGGGATGACAAATTACGGATCATTAATCTGTCACAACATGTACTGTCCATACATGAAACAGCAGTGTTGGAAAGAGGCTTGACGTTTTCGCCTACATACACATTGGACAAGTTCACCCTCACCAAAGATCTTTTCCTCTTTTGTAGGAACCTTATCTTTCAGGTCCTCTATAATAAACCTGAGGAGGCGAACAATTTACCATTGGAAGAACAGAGGGCCTTTAGAGATCTTCTTGACCTACTTCAGGAAGAGGGAAGTAACACAGGTAAGCCCAGATTCCCTCACAAGAATAAATCGACCTCCAATCCACCCTTTTCAATAATACCAGCAGTCCGAATCTTTTTCGAACTGGTGAAAAGGGATATAAGCAAACTTGGATCTGGTACACACGAGGCACCAAATTTGAGTCGGGCTGAAAAACAGGCAATACAGAATCTGAAAAATAACAAAAGCTTCCTAATTAAAGAAGCGGACAAGGGAGGAAATGTGGTCATTTGGCCTGTGGAAATGTATCTGGAGGAGGTCAATCGACAATTGAGTAACACCAATTTTTATTCCAGACTTCCATCGGATCCCACAGCCCTTTTCACTTCAAAATTACATCAACTGCTGGACTCGGCGTGGCATTTGGGGATCATAAATGATAATGAGAAAAAATACTTGTGGGTTGATCAACCAATCATCCCTACTTTATATAGTTACCCAAAGTACACAAATCGACAGTCAAGCCGCCAGGAAGACCTATAGTGGCAAGTATTGGCAGTTTATGTGAAAAGGCTAGTGTATACGTGGATTTTTTTCTACAGCCACTTGTGAGTGCCCTTCCCTCCTTTGTTCAGGATTCTTCGCATTTTATACGTTTTTGCCAGGAGATCCGACCCCCTCCAGGTACCCTTTTGGTTACCTGTGACGTGGAGTCGTTATACACTAATATCAGGCATACGGACGGCATGCGTGCGGTCATGCACTTCCTGGACCTCCAGGGGGGGTCTGACCGCATGCACGACTCTTTTTTGATTGATTTGTTGGACTTTATACTCCGACATAATTACTTCCTCTTCAACAACAAGTTCTTTAGACAGATCTCTGGTGTGGCAATGGGCGCACGGTGTGCGCCAGTTTTTGCCAACCTTTTCTAGGATGGTGGGAGGCTACCTGTGTTTATTCTACTTCCATCTTTGATACTCGAGTATCACATTGGCACAGATATATTGACGATGTCTTTTTTGTGTGGAATGGTACCAAGGATGAATGTCGTGGGTTTATTTCTTCCCTCAATGACAACGAGGTTAACATCTTTTTGACGTATTCAATCTCTCCCTCTACAGTGACCTTCTTGGACCTGGAAGTATGTTTGCAGGATGACAATCTATCTACCAATCTTTATCGTAAGGCAACCTCCACGAACAGCCTCTTACAGTACCAAAGTTTTCACCCTCTCCACATCAGACAAGGTATCCCCACTGGTCAATTTTTGCGGGTTCGGCGCAACTGCACAAGCGATGATGACTTTAAACAACAAGCCCGTAATCTTACTTATAGGTTTTTGGAGCGTGGCTACCCTAGGAGCACTATTTCCAGGGCATATCAACGTGCGAAGCCTGAAACTCAGTCATCACTTGCCATTCCTAGATGTAGGAAGCAGGATCGCCGAACTAGATTTATCACCACGTATAACGACCAATGGGGTAAGATTAGAGGTATCCTACAAAACCACTGGGATATTCTGTTAACAGACACCCAGACATCCCAAGTGGTTAGCCCATACCCATTATTAACAGCGAGAAGGGCTCCTAATTTGAAGGACACTCTGGTTAATAGCCATTTCTCGGGAGTGGTAGGCAAGTTAAATCGGGGCATCTCCCTCAGGGGTTCTTTTCCCTGCGGGGACTGCAGCATTTGTAGATACATGCGCCCCGTTTCTAAAAACTTTTGCAATCCACAGGATTCATCCACGCATGCTTTGAAAGCCTACATAAACTGCAAGACAAGAAATGTAATTTATGCCTTGATTTGTCCTTGCGACAAGCTTTACGTGGGTCAAACCTCCCAGGAGCTCAGGAAAAGAGCACAGAAACACCTCTCAACTATCAACCTGGCGGCTGCTGACCAGAGAAAGGGCAATCCCATCACCCCTGTCGCAGCACATTTTCTGGAATGTCATCAGGGATCCTGTGCAGGTATCCGCATTTTGGGTCTACAGAAATATATAGGTGGGGGTAGAGGTGGCTCTTGCCATAAATGGCTTCTACGGAATGAGGCAAAGTGGATATTCACTTTGGACACCGTTGCCCCTAGAGGGCTAAATGAGGAACTTTTGTTCACTGGATTTCTGGGCTAATGAGATTGGTGTTCTTCACAATATTTATTTTTATATTTATTTTTATCATTTTTTTCTTTTTCTTATTTTACTTATTTTTCCTAGGCCATGAACAATCTCCTCTCTTCTCTTCGTATAGTCACTTACTCATCATCACATCTGCATACTCGATCTACCTTGATGCACGTACTATGGACTTGCATATGCATATGTACATATGCACATGATATGGTTTTGGTGTCTCTTTGGACTGAAAAGAGGGTGTCTTAAACTGCCCTGAAGATAAACATCCTTTAACGATTCTTGAATCCATGTACCAGCATTTATAAATGTCAAGATCTTTTTCCATATGTGTCTATGCACCATTTTTTGACATCTATGATTGGCATACTACCATTCGGTAATTGTGCCATTATTTTATGGGATTAACATTCATGCAGTCATATTATTTCTTGCTGTGCATGTCAATGACTTGCTCTTGGTCGAGCATGATTGTTATTGGTCTCTATTTCTTTCTTTCTCTTTCCCCTTTTTTTTTTTTTTTTCTTTCCTTCTTTCTCCTCCTTTTTCTCCTGGTTTTCACTCCCCATGGGTACTCTAGGCCGATTACGGTTTCATTCTACAATCTATGCTCGTTCCCCCCTTCCCTCTTTTCTTCCTTAGGTGATGTTTTCCTTGTCAGGAGCCCTCGTATGTATTACACAGGAGGGCCGCGTCACAGACGCATGCGCACAGCAATTATCCTGTATCACACTATGGTAGCTCAGTGCATGCATTGCTTTTTGAGCCTCTCACGCCGCCATCCTGGACTTCCCGCGCATGCGCGGACTTTCCAAGATGGCGGCGCGCATCGCATACATCACAATGCGATGCTTTGCATACATCCCTCCATGACGGACCGGTCCGGACCAATAATGAATACACCCAACAGGTGATTTATATGGTTGTCATAATGATTACTCTTTATAATCTTCCTTTTTTTGTAGTTCCGGGCACGCCTACCCTGAGGAAGCCGTTCTTTGCGGCGATACGCGTGGGCTTTGCTCACGGTATTTCATGCTCACCCCCCGTCCTTGCTTCCACACCTTTTACTCTTCTTGTGTCTAGAGGGACTTAGGATTCATATATGAGTCTAGGTATGGTACCACATCAGGCCATCTGATTTTAGTCAGCAAGTGGCAAATTGTATTATTCTGACGATGTCCTATTATTATTGGGCATCTCTTTGCCCTGTGGCTTCATGAGGATATATGGTTTTTGATTCCCCTCTGGGCTTGCTACTGATTGCATACAGGCTGTTTACTGCTATTATAAGTAATTGATATATGATATTCATGCTTGTATTTTGTGATCTGTAATATATACAACACTGTCTTGGAGCTGGACGGCGGGCGCATGCCGTGCTATTAGGTGTGTGTCTTTTGTATTTTAATGGTTTTTAATTTTTACTACAAATAAAGGTTGCATTTTATCAATTATTGTTATTGTTTTTGTGCTCCCCATCATGTGCGGTACTTTCTTTTCCTTGCTTGTATAGTCCTCCTGCCGCACGGGTGAGCACTTATCTCAGCATTTTATGATTTATTATGGTGGTGCACCCCCCTTTTTGATTATCAGTGTAGCTCTCCTTCACAATAGACGCTGCCGCATGCACAGAGCGGCTGTCAGCTCAGCTTCCTGTGTTCAGACACAGTGAGTGGTGGTTATGCATCTGTAAGCTAAATGGGCGGCACGGTGGCTCAGTGGTTAGCACTGCAGTCTTGCAGCGCTGAGGTTCTGGGTTCAATTCTCACCAAGGACACCATCTGCAAGGAGTTTGTATGTTCTTCCGTGTTTGCGTGGGTTTCCTCCGGGTACTCCGGTTTCCTCCCACACTCCAAAGACATACAGCGCTATGGAATTAATAACGCTATATAAATTAATAAATTATTATTATTACTGCAATGCCCTGCTCATGAGGTAAGGAACATAATTGATCAGGAGAGCTATACTACATTTCCAAATGGAGGGATTTGCTTTTATAGTTGCCCTGCTAAATGACTACCAAACATGAGAGTCCGTTATATGCCACAAGAAAACACATCTAAATAGCGAGCTCTGTTGTTAAGTATTCATTCAGCTGGATAACTGGACTTAAAGGGGTATTCCATCTCCAAGATCCTACCCCCAATATATAGTAGGTGGAATAGCAATAATATCAGCAAATACCAATATTTGGAAATGTAGAATAGTTCTCCTGATTAGGCATGCCCTTACCTCATGAGCAGGGCATTGCAGCTTTGGTAGCAACCATTACGACATGGACTCTGCTGCTGTGGACCCGGGGAGAGTGAGTGCAGATTCATTGCACCCACACTCCTCACATGAAGGGTCTGCACTCCTAGAAAATGGGGAATACGTTCCCTGAGTGTCTCCCCCCCCATATTCTAGATGGTCCAGAGTCGTCGTGGGACCCCTTTATTTTTTTCTTACAATAAATTGGTGAAAGAGGAAATGTTTTGGGGACTGTTTTTTCAAATAAATTTCTTTTGTCGATTTTTTTTTTTGTTAGTACTGACAGTTTATGATGTTGGGTATCTAATAGACGCCATGACATCACAAACTGCTGGGCTTGATGTCAGGTGACCTTACAGCTAGTATCAACCCGATTTATTACCCCGTTTGCCACTGCACCAGGGCACGGGATGAGCTGGGGTGAAGCGCCAGGATTGGCGCATCTAGTGGATGCGCCACGTCTGGGGTGCCTGCGGCCTGCTATTTTTAGGCTGTGAAGGCCCAATAACTATGGACCTTACCACCCTGAGAATACCAGACCACAGCTGTCCGCTTTACCTTGGCTGGTGATCCAATTTGGGGGGGACCCTACTTTTTTTGTGTAATTATTAATATTTGTAAAATAATTATAAAAAAAGAGCCTGGGGGGACCTCCACATTGGATCCCCAACCACGGTAAAGCTGCCAGCTGTGGTTTTTAGGCTACAGCCGTCTGCTTTACCCTAGCTGGCTATCAAAAATGGAGGGACCCAACGTCATTTTTTTTTAACTATTTTTTAAATAGAAAAAATTAATGGGCTTCCCTGTATTTTGATTGCCAACTAAGGTAACGGCAGGCAGATGGGGGTGGCAACCCATAGCTGTCTGCTTTATCTGCGCTGAGAATCAAAAATACCGCGGAGCGCTACGTCATTTTTTTTAAAGATTTATTTTTACAGCACTGTGATGTCCAGCAATCAAAATACAGGGAAGCCCATTTTGTTTTTAGTTATTTAAATAAATAATTAAAAAAAATATATATGGGCTCCCGCTGCATTTTTTTGTATTGCTAGCTAAGGGTAATCCAAGCAGCTACTGGCTGCTAACCCCCACTGCTTGGTGTTACCTTCACTGGCAATGGAAAATCCAGGGAAGCATTTTTTATTTTTTTTGCCAAAAAACTACATAAAAAGGACGTGAGCTTCGCCATATTTTTATATGCTAGCCAGGTATAGCAGGCAGGTGCTGGAAGAGTTGGATACAGTGCCAGAAGATGGCGCTTGTATGAAAGTGCCATTTTCTGAGGCGGCTGCAGACTGCAATTCGCAGCAGTGGGGCCCAGAAAGCTCAGGCCAACCTGTGCTGCGGATTCCAATCCCCAGCTGCCTAGTTGTACCTGGCTGGACACAAAAATGGGGCGAAGCCTACGTCATTTGTTTTCTAATTATTTCATGAAATTCATGAAATAATAAAAAAAGGGCTTCCCTTTATTTTTGGTTCCCAGACGGGTACAAATAGGCAACTGGGGGTTGGGGGCAGCCGTACCTGCCTGCTGTACCTGGCTAGCATACAAAAATATGGCGAAGCCCACGTAATTTTTTCAGGGGGCAAAAAACTTCTGCATACAGTCCTGGATGGAGTATGCTGAGCCTTGTAGTTCTGCAGCTGCTGTCTGTCTGTATGGAGAAGAGCAGACAGCAGCTGCAGAACTACAAGGCTCAGCATACTCCATCCAGGTCTGTATGCAGAGGTTTTTTGCCCCCTGAAAAAATGACGTGGGCTTCGCCATATTTTTGGATGCTAGCCAGGTACAGCAGGCAGCCACGGGCTGCCTCTAACCCCCAGTTTCCTATTTGTACCCGGCTGGGAACCAAAAATATAGGGAAGCCCGTTTTTTTTAATTATTTCACTTATTTCATGAAATAATTAAAAAAAAAACGACGTGAGCTTCGCTCCATTTTTGTGTCCAGCCGGGTACAACTAGGCAGCTGGGGATTGGAATCCGCAGCACAGGTTAGCCTGAGGTTTCTGAGCGCCTCTGCTGTGAATTGCAGTCCGCAGCCGCCCCAGAAAATGGCGCTCTCATAGAAGCGCCATCATCTGGCGCTGTATCCAACTCTTCCAACAGCCCTGGAGCCGGGTGGCTTGTTGGGTAATCATGAGTTAATACTGGCTTTGTTTTACTAGCTAGTATTAAGCCAGAGATTCTTAATGTCAGGCACGTTTGACCCGGCCATTAAGAATCTCCAATAAAGGGTTAAAAAAAGACACCACACAGAATAAAAATACTTTAATAGAAATAAATACACAGACACATTAGAGACTCCATCTTTATTACCCCCTGTCAGCCCTCCACGATCCATGGTCTTCTGTCTTTCTCGTTCAACAAATGCAGCTCTGATCCATCACTGCTGCATGGGGGAAGACGCTGCTTCCCGTGCAGAAATCACTCCGTGAAGGCTGCACGGAAAGCAGCGTGCAGCCTTCACGGAGTGAGAGATCAGTGCTGCTGGCTGCTGGCGGTGACAGACGCATTACCATAGCAACAGGGCTCCGATCATGTGATTCTCGGAGCCGCGGTTAGCGGTGACGTCACCGCTAACTGTGTTGCTATGGCAACGGTGATCTCCGTTAATGACCGGCTGTGTCAGCCGGTCCCTAACGGAACGCGGAGTCGACCGTGTGCTACAGCATGTCGCCGGTACACGGCGATACACAAATGTGCACCGTGTACCAGAGAGATGCACTCGCAGGTCCTACATGACGCGTCATAGTCATGTGACCAGTCTGTAGCCAATGAGATAATAGCCACGTGACTGGTCACATGGCTATTTTGACGTCACAATAGGTCCTGCATCACTGCTGGCAGTGCCGGTCACCGGGAGGATTCAGCGATCATCGGATGGAATAGCGGCAGGAGACAGAGTGCAGGAGGGATCGCGGGGACCGGTAAGTGTTATGGCAATGTTTATTAACTGTATGTGTACATTTATAATGCGTTTTTATGTGTTTGTGATTGCCTCCCATTATAGCCTATTGGTTCGAGTTCGCTTCGTCGAACGTTCGACGAACCAAACTCGAACGAGACCTCCGTTCGGCGAACCGAGCTCGAGTCGAACCACGGCCAGTTCGCTCATCTCTAGTGTCGACAACAAAGACTGACACTTTACTATCAATCTCATCCATAAGGTCATTAATGAAGAGATTAAAAAGAATCAGTCATAGCACAGATCCCAGCTGTACCCCACTGCTAACTATAGCTCAATTGGAGAAAGTACCATTTATGACTCTTTGTTTCCTATCTTTTAGCCAATCCTTTACCCATCTGTTTATAGTTCCCCTAGTCCTTGCTTCTGGATATTCATTACAAGCTTGCTATGTGGCACAGTATGAAATGCCCTTGCAGACTTGCAGAGTACAAATAAATCCCATCAGCTGCATTACTAATATCCTATCTAGGTTCATTTTTAATATCCTACATAGTTTGGTGTCGACAACAAAGACTGACACTTTACTATCAATCTCATCCATAAGGTCATTAATAAAGAGATTAAAAAGAATCATTCATAGCACAGATCCCAGCTGTACCCCACTGCTAACTATAGCTCAATTGGAGAAAGTACCATTTATGATGACTCTTTGTTTCCTTTTAGCCAATCCCTTACCCATCTGCTTAAGGCCCTGTCACCCACAGAGATAAATCTTTGGCAGATCTGTGGTTGCAGTGAAATCATGGACATATTGTTCCATTTGTATACAGCCACAAACCTGGCACTGATTGTCCACAATTTCACTGCAACCACAGATCTGCCAAAGATTTTTCTCTGTGTGTGACAAGGCCTTTATAGTTCCCCTAGTCCTTGCTTCTGGACCTTCATTACAAGCTTGTTATGTGGAACAGCATCAAATGCCCTTGCAGAGTCCAAATAAATCAAATCAGCTGAATTACCAATATCTTATATAGGTTCATTTTTAATATCCTACATAGTTTGGTGTCGACAACAAAGACTGACACTTTACTATCAATCCCATCCACAAGGTCATTAATAAAGAGATTAAAAATAATCGGTCATAGCACATAACATCTTTTACATTTTATTTTCCTTTGTGTAACTCAAGTAAGACCCCACAACCTCAGAAGAAGATGGAAAAAAATATTTGCATTTTCCAAACCTTTATTATTTTCAAAGTATAGAAAAGATTTATATGACTTTCCGGTTTTTATACTATTTAGATCAGCAAAATGTGTGTTTTTAATCATTTCCATTTGGTGCATTTACCAAGGGTACAGTTCTCCCCTGAAACAAATGAGAAATGACTACATTAGAAACTTTTTCCGAGCGTCCTAGAACGCTGAATCATCGCACAACAATCAATTCATAGGCTTGGATATTAAGATATTGGAATCATCTTTTAGCCGTTTCTTGGGCAATTTACTATGCTTCACCTGTTCCTAACTGAAGAGTCACCAAAAGCCAACTGGACTGCTTAACTGTAAATGTTAATACTGTAATAAACTTAGGAATTGACATTCCCTCGGCGTGAATAAAAAAGACATTTCAGTAGATTCCCTTATAAAATATTAAACCGAGATTTTTTTTTCTCTTCTTTTAAATATTTTACAATTATACATACACATATTTTTTGACATATATTGCTTTTTTTTTCCAAGTAGTGAACGTTTGTGCTGTAAAGTAATGTCAAGGTAAAAAAAAATTAAATAAAAAAGGGCCATAGTAATTTTTAAAATTTTATATATAATACAATGGTTGTAATTCAGGTTTTTTTCTTTTCCCCCTGCATTTTCTTTAAGGGATAAGTCTATCCCATTATTGTATTTGTCTGGCTTTGATATTTATCAAGTTGAAATTTCAATTAGTCAGACTTTTCCAAGAGCAAGACTTAATTCATGCTCAGGATATATTATTCATGTTACCTTTATTCACATGTTTCCTTGACAATTTTCTAAGTCAGGACTTGACCAAATGACTGAGCGTCTATGTATTTTATGCAATTATTTGATATATCAGAATGAGAAGCTTGTGATAAATGGGATATTCTATTTCTTTTTTACTAAATTGTTCTCACATTTAATTATGAACTGTAAGACTTTTTAGTTTTGGAAAATTGTCTTCTGTTTTTTTCTTATTTTTCTTCAATTTAGACTGAGAAATATCTATTGAAGCCTTTAATTTCCCATTGTGAACTCCTCGCTCATGCTGTGCTTTTAAGACTGTTTTAGGCTGCCAGGATCAACTCAAACTGATTCATGTAGAAGTGGTATAAGCAGTACTGATGCAGCAGCCATGCTGATTTCCATGTCATTAGATATGAATCATATTTTCTCGAAAAGGGGGAGTATTGATGGTGCATGCTGAGATGTAACTGGAAAACTGGGACCCACAGCAAAAACTGTTATCCACCATGAATCATCCAAAAGCTAAAGCCAAAGATTCAAAGAACATTCCATTGTACAGTGTGTCCACCCATATCCTGTCCACCGCCGTTACCTTGAAAACGGCGGCAGCTATCGGCATAGAAGTGGTGTCTAGGTATAGTAAAGTAGCCATGCGCTACACAATGAAACCACCTATAGCGCCACCTGGTTGGATAACAACGGAGTTAGCATTTTTAGCTCGAAAACGGAATGAGATAGAAGAAAAAAAGGGAATTACAAGTTGTAGGTCATCATCAATTCAATACGAATCGACACCTTGCATACAGAAATGCTATGATATGAAACCCATGACCCCTCCCAAAACATTGAATGCTGGTCACGCATATGGCGCTCATTTAACTTTGATGCTCAAAGTGGCCCCCGTCAGCTGCAATGCACATCTGGACTCTGGACAGCATACTGTATCTTGCTGCACATTGTGCAATATGGTAGGTGACACGTTTGCACAAGCATCTGTGATACGTCGTCGTATGTCCTGCAATGTTGGTGGAGGGGTCGCATACACCTGCTGTTTGATGTGACCTCCCAGATAGAAGTCCAATGGGGTCAGGTCAGGTGAGCGTGGAGGCCACTCCATGCAGCCACCATACCCAATAACTTGTAGGAAGGTCTCCATGAGGTATCGCTTCACGTCCGCAGCCTTGTGAGTTTTACATGTTCTAATCATAGAACATGACATAGCACCCGCTATCTAGTCCAGACAATTTTGCACTCTAAAATTGAAATGACACTCCCTCCCTTCAAAGCCCTGCCGTTTGCCAAAACAGTAGATTTCCACCCCACACGGGGTATCCGTATACCCAGAAGAAATTGCACAGCAAATTGTATGGTGCATTTTCTCTTGTTACCTTACAGAAAATGCAAATTTTGGGGCTAAAGTAACATTTTTGATGGAAAAAGAAAAATGTTAATGTTTCCCTCCACATTGTTTAAGTTCCTGTGAAGCACCTAAAGGTGTTAATAAATGTCATGGATAGGGTTTTGAGCAGATTGAGGTGAGCAGTTTTTAAAATGGTGTCACTTTGGGGTATTTTCTATCATATAGGCTTCTCAAAGCAACTTCAAATATGATGTGGTCCTTAAAAAAATGGTTTTGTAAATTTTGTTGCAAAAATGAGAAATTGCTGATAAACTTTGACCCCTTCAAACTTTCTCACAAAAAAAGAAGATGTTTCAAAATTTGCGCTGATGTAAAGTAGAAATTTGGGAAATTTTATTTATTAACTATTTTTTGTAACATAAGTCTCTGGTTTAAAGGCATAAAACTAAAAAAATTGAAAATTGCAAAATTTTCAACATTTTCCTGTTATTTGTAATATTTTTACAAATAAATTAAAAAAATAGCATTATAATCATAAAGTACAATATATCATTAGAAAACAGTCTCAGAACCACTGGGATCTGTTGAAGCCTTCACTGGTCAAAATTGAAAAAGGCCAATTGATCATCAGGGTGGAAAACAGGCTGGGGGGTGTAGGGGTTAAAAACAACAAAGTTTTCTTGTGGAAGCCAGTTGAGGAAATTATCCTTCTTTGGAGGGTTTTAGAATAGTTTTTGTTTTCTGAAGCAGTTTTGAAGAGGTTTTTAAAATGTTTTGAAAAGTTTTTTGTTTCCTTAGAGTAATTTTTGCAGCTTTTTGATTGGACAGTGCCTAGTTTGGAAAAGATTCCAATAGTAGCCACTTCAAAGAAGTGATGTGCACTTTGGGGGGGGAGTTTACAACAGATGTTTTTTGAAACCAGAGATGAAAAAGAAAGGCTCAAGATATCAACAGAGCAAACTGGTTTTACATTAGATATCAATAGGGATGAGCGAATGTATTCGCTACTATTCGGTATCTGACGGATAACAGGCTATTCGCGTCATTTGGTATCTGACGAATAAAACAACATCCGCTCCGATACTTTCATTTTAATTTCTGACTTTCTGGCTCCTGGGAGATTGAGAGAGACCAGGCATGATTCCAGATGATTTCCAACCTTCTACAGGCTGTGCCCATACTGTTTCTTCATACGTTAGGTTCAACGTGAAATTATTCGGGTTTCCCATAGACTTACATTGCGCATCGAATATTCACGAATAGTCGAATAGCGGCGACCTATTCGTCGGATATTCACAAAGTCGGATATTTTAGTATTCGATCATCCCTAAATATGAACAAGAAGAGTTTTTGAAGCACTTCTAAGCAATTTTTCAAGCATTCTTGGAGCAGAACTGTTCCCAAAAAGGCCTTAGGATTGGTCATCGATGTCTGATCGACCAGGGCCTGATACCCAGCATCCCCACCGGTAAGCTGTTCTTGGTTCTGCTAGCAGCATGTGGCTGGAAATGCTCAGTTCCAGAGATCTCCCATCTTATTAATTTGAAAGAGTGGTGGCTATGCAGTATCCGGCAGCAGTCGCTATCAGTTGATGGGGCAGCTCTGAAACTGAGCTTGTCAGGCTGCCTTCTGCTACCGCTGGCACCAATAACAGCTGATTGGTGGGGCTACTGGATGTCAGACCCAAGCCAATAAGATATTGATGTCCTATCCTAAGGATAGGCCATCCATGTAAAAATTGTGGACAATAGCTTTGTTACGTTCAACCACTAGGAATCACTAGATACAACTAGTGGTGGGGAAGTCAAACAAGCCAGAGGTCTGGAACCAGGAGGTCATATATGGAACACAGGGAGAAAGCGGAGCCAAGGTCAGGGTACGAGACGGAGGTCAGAAGCCAGGAGGTCACGTAAGGTACATAGGGAGAAAGTGGAGCCAAAGTCAGGGTATGAGCTGGAGGTCAGATGCCAGGGGGGTAACATCAGAGTCATGGGCAGAAGGGTAAAAGAGGTCTGGGGTAGGGAGACAAGAACAGAAGGCAGCACACATGAGAGCTAGAACATTCACTGCAGAGCAGGAACTACAACTGGCGGTGTTCTGGGAGAGAGTGCTCCGTAATGAAGCAGAGCAATCACCCAGAACAAGGCACCTGTGAACAGGCCCTTTCCGATACCAGCGCAGGACCCGAGGCCAGGAAACAACCTGTCCACCAGAGAACAATACAAAACAAATTATGGGCTCTGCTGAGTGTAGAGCACCGCAGATCAGAACCATGACACCCTTCAAGCCAACAGCAAATAAAGGTGTAACATATCCAGTAGTCTGTGGAAGAGTTGATTGTTTGTTGAAAAGTAGCCTTTTCATGGTTTTCTTTGCATGAAAAATGCAAACTATGGCTAAAATATTAAAATTATGCTTGTGTTTTATGGCTACTTAATGTATTTTTTGGTGCTAAGCTATTTTGAGCTCAATGAAGAAAAAAGGAATGAATAAAACACTGAAACTATTGACATGCCACAATATTAAAAAAAAGACATAGATCAAAGAAAGCAAAAGAATATATTGATTTTTAAAATCTCATTAATTTTGGTGTTAATGAAAAAATCAGCATTGCACAAAACATTTGCATGAATCCGAGCCTACAATTTTTGCACACAAAAATACATACAAATGCTATGTGTGAACAACTGACATAAGTCAGCATTATCAAGCATCTCATCAGTGCTAAAGTAAAACTAAGAAAATTGATAAAATGTCATTTATGGAGTTCCCCAGGGGTTTTCTTGTATTTTAAAGAGAATTAGATCTCAACCTACATTGTCAGGATCTGAAATAACCAAAAATCCTATAAACATAAAAAACAAGCAAATCACAATAAAAAAAAGTGAAGCTGGCTCATAAGACTTAAAAAGTCCTGTATTAAATCCACTTTGGTTTTGTTTAAATTTCATGGCATGTATTCCCTCCATAGCCTTCAACACCTGAAAAATTAGTAGAAGAATTTGACTGATTATAGGTCTGTTTTGCTTGTTCTACTGCTACTTCTAAAAGGAATACTCAGCAGAACTTGCATTTTTTTCTTCCATTTTGTGCTGTCTGCATGAGTAATTACCTCCCTGATTTCTGAGATGCAATTGAGTTGCTTCCACATTAGAAAAATCTAAAGATTGATAGAGCCATCTCCCCTAAAGGATTAGTTTGCAGTAGTAATTCCAAGGAGTAGGTCATTCTTGTGAAAAAAAAAATGCCACAGCTTAATTTCTACTATTTCGAAATCTAGAAATTCCGACCGAGGCTTTGTTAGTTCACCTAAAAGATTCTTGAGATTGAATCATATCATCCTCTAATAGATGGTCCATCCTAATTGTCTCATGCTGGATATGCTGGATAATAAGGATTACAGTGGCATTTATGAAAATTGATGAAAGGCAAAAAATACCAGGTTCCAATTACCGTCAGACCAAACCTAGGCGGAATTCACAATATTTGCTTCAGCCCAACACAAATGAACTGGTTACATTCATAATCACTAATTGGGAAAAAAATATACAATTCTAATTTAATTCCTATGTTTGGTGGAATTTTAGCAAGTGACAAATACTCATTAGAATATTTTGGTAAGGTCGAAATATTTTCTTGTCCGTATTGTGAGAAGACATTGCTTTGAAAATTGCAGATGATTGTCTATATAACAAACAATTAATATATAGTAATAAAATATACTGTATGTATACAGTTGTGCTCAAAAGTTTACATACACCGGTAGATTTTTTGCTTTCTTGGCCTTTTTTCAGAGAATATGAATGATAACACAAAATCTTTTTTCCAGCTCATGGTTAGGGGTTCGGTGAAGCCATTTATTGTCAAACTAGTGCGTTTTTTCTTTTCAAATTAATGACAATCAAAAACATCCAAATGACCCTCATCAAAAGTTCACATATGACAACAATCCAAAACACAAATATAAATCGACCTGCCATTGGCTACAGCAGAACAAAGTGAAGGTTCTGGAGTGGCCACCTCAGTCTCCTGACCTCAAAATCATTGAGCCACTCTGGGGAGAACTCAAATGTGCAGTTCATGAAAGTAAGCCCAGGAATTTACAGGAATGGGAGGGTTTTTGCCAAGAAGAATGGGTAGCTTCACCATCTGAGAAAATAAAGAGCCTCATCCACAACCACCACAAAAGACGTCAAGCTGTCGTTGATGTTAAAGGGGGCAAATCACTGTATTAAGAACTGGTGTATGAGAACTTTTGCTCAGGGTCATTTGGATGTTTTTGGTTGTCATTATGATTTCAAAAGAGAAAAAACAGTAGTTTGACAATAAATGGCTCCACCCAAACACTAACCATCAGTGGAAAAAAAGATTTTGTGTTATCATTCATATTCTCTGAAAAAAGGCCAAGAAAGCAAAACATCTGCCGGGGTATGTAAACGTTTGAGCACAACTTTAAAACCAGCTCATGGAAGTATTATAGCATTGATGGCAAAGATAAACTTTAATTCATTGTTCTTGTGGGATCCAATAGAAATGAGTTAATCTGTTTGAGGCAAATTGAATTCACATAAAATTTTACCCAAAAATTCAGATTCTCCTCAATCTAATTTTTTTTCCCATTGCCCTTCATTTTTGCTGAGTTGTAGAAGGCTGGAAAAAAAATCCCTCCTTGCTGATCTCATCTGTCCCGATACCGTAGCCCTATTAGTCCTCTACACTTCCAGTTCTCCACGCATCCTCTCTGGCTCTTCTGTCATCTTCACTCGACTTCAGATGATGCACCTTGCTATATCTGTCATCTTCTAGATTCCAGAAACCAAGTGCAAAGTGATGGTGAAAGAAGATAATCCATTTAGGATTGGTGAGCATACAGGTATGTTTTCTTGTCACCCCCCTGTTTGCTATGCTCCGGGGTCTGTAGAGACCCCAGAAAATATCAATAAACTTTCTATTCAATTTGAATAACTTCACTGCAAATCAAATTTGCTAGCCAAAATCAAGCAAAAAGCTAAGTTTGAACTTTGGTTGATTCGCTTATGACTAGTATGAGGAAAGCATATCTTTGGTAACCCCCATAGAGGGTTATGAGCAGGACCAGCAATTCTATGACCTTACCATTTAGACTCCACCTGAACGTGTCCACCATCAACTACCTTAATTTTCAGAAACGGAAGCAAGAGACCCTTGGATAATTTTAGTACTTTCTTGAGATTCAAAAAACTATTCCTTCCTGTTAACAAAATTACCCACACTTCTTGAATCTGTACATACAAGTGCAACAGACCACTTCTTGTGAATCTCCCATAAATTTTTGAATGGCCTTTTCTTAACAATCCTATCAAGGCTGCGGTTATCCCGGTTGCTTGTGCACCTTTTTCTACCACATTTTGTCCTTCCACTCAACTTTCCATAAATATGCTTGGATACAGCACTCTGTGAACATCCAGCTTCTTTAGCAATGACCTTTTGTGTCTTACCCTCCTTGTTTAGTGTGTCAATGACTACCTTCTGGACATAAGATGATTGTGTAGCCTACTGAACCAGACTAAGGGACCATTTAAAACACTTAGGAAGCCTTTGCAGGTGTTTTGTGGTAACTATGCTAATTTTCTGAGATAATGAGTTTTGGGTTTTCATTGGCTGTAAGCCATAATCATTAACATTAACAGAAATAAACACTTGAAATAGATCCCTGTGTGTAATGACTCTATATAATATATAGGAATAGATCCCTCTGTATGTAATGACTCTATAAAATATATAGGAATACATCCCTCTGTGTGTAATTGTACCGCCCCGCGCTCGGCCGCAGCCGAGCCGCTCGTATCCGGGCTCGTGTGTCGGTGGCTCGAGCGGCTCCGGACCGGGGTCGCGTCGCTCTTTGAAGGGGCTGGCGTGTCGAGTGGGGGGGGATTTTGGTTTAGGTTGAAAGTTCGTGACCGCACCCACGGATTGTGGTGAATGTAGGTACCACTGCTGCCGGTTAATGGGCACCCCGGGGGAGATGTTGGGGGCAGCTTGTGATGTTAACCCCTCCGTGAGCAGGGGATGATGGCTCTGGGACCCGGATGATGTGGTGCAGTGTCGGTGCGCGGTCCGCAGGCCCAGTAGTACTCACTAGGACAAACACACGGGAGTCTCTGGTAAACCACACAGTGGATAGTCGGTGCCCGCAGCCGGTCGCTTCGGTCCCCAAACGGTTGGTGGTGTCCGCCTTCTCCTGCACCTTTTTGTAAGTTTGGACAACCGCACTTCATCGACAGGAGTCCCGCTCCCCGGCGTGTACGTCAGGAGAGCCCTTTGCCTGCAGGCGCTGGCCCGGTGGATGTTTGGCCCTTGGCGGTGGCCGTTATCCGGAATCGGTGGGCTGTTGCCTTCTTTCAGGACTTTGGGTGGGAAAGGACCTAAAGTCCAGACCTCAATCAGTTAATTAACGGAGTCCGGTAGATTCGGGACTGCGTTTCAGGGTCTGAGTACCCCCAACTTGTGCTCCGGTTTTCAGCTGGTTCCCTGGTTCGGTACCGGCGGGCCACTACCCTGTATCGGTTACCTATGGTTCCACCAGAACTGTCTTCCTGGCTCCCGCAGACGGCCACCACCATCTGCCTCCTGGTCACAGTGCCGGGGTCCTACCCAGGGCCCAGACAGATTGTGCACTCCACTGAACTCCTTCACTCGCTAACTTAATCCGCACTTGAACTTCCTGCCTCTCGGCATGTTAACTCCTGGGGGGACGTGGCCAACTGCCAGGCTCTGCCCCCATGGTGTGGACATCAAACCCAGAGGGAGGTAACCAGGGTTTTAATGGGTAGCTGCTGACACCTTATTTAGGGATGGATGTTGTGCATAGGACTATCTGTGACCACCTGGCTAGTCCAGGGCGTCACATAATGACTCTATATAATATTTAAAGGAATAGATCCCTCTGTGTGTAATGACTCTATATAATATATAGGAATAGATTCCTCTGTGTGTAATGACTCTATATAATATATAGGAATAGGTCCCTCTGTGTGTAATGACTCTATATAATATATAGGAATAGATCCCTCTGTGTGTAATGACTCTATATGATATATAGGAATAGATTCCTCTGTGTGTAATGACTCTATATAATATATAGGAATAGGTCCCTCTGTGTGTAATGACTCTATATAATATATAGGAATAGATCCCTCTGTGTGTAATGACTCTATATAATATATAGGAATAGATCCCTCTGTGTGTAATGACTCTATATAATATATAGGAATAGATTCCTCTGTGTGTAATGACTCTATATAATATATAGGAATAGGTCCCTCTGTGTGTAATGACTCTATATAATATATAGGAATAGATCCCTCTGTGTGTAATGACTCTATATAATATATAGGAATAGATTCCTCTGTGTGTAATGACTCTATATAATATATAGGAATAGGTCCCTCTGTGTGTAATGACTCTATATAATATATAGGAATAGATCCCTCTGTGTGTAATGACTCTATATAATATATAGGAATAGATCCCTCTGTGTGTAATGACTCTATATAATATATAGGAATAGATCCCTTTGTGTGTAATGACTCTATATAATATATAGGAATAGATTCCTCTGTGTGTAATGACTCTATATAATATATAGGAATAGATCCCTTTGTGTGTAATGACTCTATGTAATGTGTTTCCCTTTTGTATTGAATTACTGAAATAAATTTCCTTTTTGAGGATATTCTAATTTATTGAGATGCACTTGTATGTCTGTCATCTTCTGGATTCCAGAAACCCAGTGCAAAGTGAAGGTGAAATAAGAGAATCCATTTAGGCTTGGTGAGCAGCACGGTATGTTTTTTGTCACTCCATGTTTGCTATGATCTAGGGTCTGGAGAGACTACAGAGTATATGAATAAACTTTTGATTTGAATCAAATAACTTCAGTGCACATCAAATTTGTTTGCCAAAATCAAGCAAACTGCTGAGTTTGAACTTTAACTGATTTACTTATCATTAGGATGAGGAAAGCATATCTTTGGTAACCGCCGTAGAGGATTAAACACAGGACCACCAATACTATGGCCTCCCCATTTAGTTTCCATCAGCCATCTTTATTTTCAGAAAGGGGAGCAAAGAAGCCTTGGATATTTTTTAGAACAGGCGGCACGGTGGCTCAGTGGTTAGCACTGCAGTCTTGTCTTGGCTCAGTGGTTAGCACTGCAGTCTTGTGGTGGCTCAGTGGTTAGCACTGCAGTCTTATCTTGGCTCACTGGTTAGCACTGCAGTCTTGTGGTGGCTCAGTGGTTAGCACTGCAGTCTTATCTTGGCTCACTGGTTAGCACTGCAGTCTTGTGGTGGCTCAGTGGTTAGCACTGCAGTCTTGCAGCGCTGGGGTCCTGGGTTCAAATCCCACCAAGGACATCTGCAAGGAGTTTGTATGTTCTCCCCGTGTTGTGTGGGTTTCCTCCGGTTTCCTCCCACACTCCAAAGAGATACAGATACGGACTCTAGATTGTGAGCCCCAATGGGACAGTGTTACCAATGTATGTAAAGCGCTGTGGAATTAATAGCGCTATATAAATGATTAAATATTATATTATAACTTTCTTGATATTAAAAAAAAACAGCAAAATTTCCTTCCGGTTAAAAAAAAATCAATATCTGATCAGTGGGAATGCAAAACTGGGTATCCCTATCAATCAGCTGTTCCCGGTGTCAGACAGATGTGATCCGTTACAGTGCTGCACAGCGCAGCTCCGTCAACTTTACAGTGGCCATGCTGCTGATCTGAAACTATTCAAATAACTAAGGGGTGTATCTGCAGCACCCCATTGTGGCTACTATTTGAAAAAGCTGTACTGTTCATAGTGAGGTCATAGTAGCGGCGGTCCTTCTTTAAACCCTCTTTGCTGTGGAGCACTGACACCGGTGACGGCTGAACAGTGAGGATGCAGGGTGATGCACCGCCACCAATATGATATTGATGATTTATCCAAGGATAAGCCATTAAAGGGAACCTGTCAGGTCCCTTATGCATCCTAACCTACAAGCAGGGTGATGTGTGCCCTAGTAACCCCTAATTAAGTAATAACGTTTAGAACACCATGCTAAGTCTTAACTGGGTGCAAAAACCCTAAAAAAAACTTCACTACTGTATATAGAGGGAATGGCTGCACACCAGCAACAGTGTAAGGGGAATAAATGTAAAGCAGAAACTGCTGTGTGAATACTGACATGAAAAATACAATAGCTATATGTAAAAATGTAAATATGACAATAGAATCTGCATTACTGCTATGAACTTTAAGAATAAAGAGAAATTTAGCTATTGAATTGATGAATACAACAGAGCCCCAACACCTCGTCATGGTATTCTCTTACATTGGGGTCCCTAGCTTGTGTGTGTCCTCTCTTGCAGCTAAAAAACCTACCATATATGGGAAGCTGAGACCCAGGCTATATATGGGTATAATGTGGACTGGCAATAGGTGTGGGTGGGTTTGGGTTCACAAACGAAAGACTACAAACTAATTAAGAAATAACTTTTGGAACACCATGCTAAGTCTGAACTGGGTGCAAAAACCCTAAAAAACGTTGGTGTTGGTGTGCAGCCCTTCTCTTTGTATACCCTAGTAAACCCTTCCTACCCATCTCTGTGTTCTAATATTGTGTAATATGAATGTATAAAAATATGTTTTATTAGTTATGTGTTCCATATGTAAGTGAGCAGAGACTCTAGCCCCCTGGGAGTCGCATCGCCCTGTGGCCGTTTTCATGTTTTCCGTGGTATCACGGCCCTGTGGGCGTGATACCATGGATTTACATGAGCGACGTCCCCATCGCTCCTTGAGATCCTGCATGTGTGCACTTACCAATCCCACAGCCTTGTTACTTGGGTGCTTGCTTCTTGGGCACACTGCGCATGGTCAGAAGACTCCTGCGGTTTATCGGCTGTTTACTTGACAGCTTCAGATGCGCTCTGCGCATGACCGGAACCGCAGAGTCTTATGATCATGCGCAGTGCGCGTCTGAAACCGAGAAGCGAGCACCCAGCTAACAAGGCTGCGGGAATGGTAAGTGCACACGCGCGGGATCTCAAGGAGCGATGGGGACGTCGCTCATGTAATTCCATGGTATCACACCCACAGGGGCGTGATACCACGGAAAACATGCAAACGCCCACAGGGCGATGCGATGCCCAGGGGACTAGAGACCCTGCTCATTTACATACGGAGCACATAAGCAATAAAACATTTTTATACATTTATATTACACACTATTACAACACAGGGATGGGTAGGAACTTAGGAAGGTATTTCTAGGCCACACATCACCCTGCTGGTAGGTTAGAACGCATATGGGACCTGACAGGTTCCCTTTAACATGGACGTAGTTACATCATGGACTCAAAACTAAATTAAATAAGAATTATGATTTTTGAAATGCAAAGCAACCCAGTTTATATAAAAAAGGATGAAGCCTGATACGTCCCCCACATTTTATATGGATCTATTATAAATGCATATAATCCATAGTTAAGGCCAACACTGAACTGCCAAGTGCCTCCTAACAATACATGTATTATTTGAACCAATTTTAACAATTTTTTGTTATTTTTCTTCCTGTGTGTTACAATTCTTAGCAGCACAATCATTTATAACAGAAATCTCTGTAGTAAATAACTATGTCCATTTTGATGAAGCTATAGCGGTTGAAGGGTTGGGAAGAGAATTCTTACATCTCCAGAACAATCCAATATTGATGATCTGAACATTTTTTTTTAATCCAGAATTAATCAATCTGGTGCTCTCTTTTATATTAGGTAGGTGGCTGACACGTATACCATGGAGATTTCAAATACATTACAAATAGAATTATTTGGAAGGATTCAAGAAAATCTCAATTTAATTGCATTTTGTCATAATGTTAAAGTTGATGCTCTAATTTGTTAGCAGGACAATACTCGTAATTTGCGCTGCTGTAATTTAATATAGAAATAGTAGAATGATCATTAAAATGACAATGAAAAACTATTTGTTCTATTTATGCTTTATATTTAAAAAGTGATAAAAGTATTTTTGGTATTTTTGTGAAGTGTAGAACTGCATACTTCTAAACATATACTTTTTATAAATACAGTATAGCGTGGGAAAGAAGTATTGAACACATCACCAATTTTCTAAGGGGTACTTTGCACGCTGCGACATCGCTAGCGATGCCGAGCGCGATAGTACCCGCCCCCAGCGCAGATGCCATATCTTGTGATAACTGCCATAGCGAACATTATCACTATGGCAGCTTCACACCCACATACTTGCCCTGCGACGTCGCTCTGGCTGGCGACCCGCCTCCTTCCTAAGGGGGCGGGTCGTGCGGCGTCACAGCAACGTCACACGGCAGGAGGCCAATAGAAGCGGAGGGGCGGAGATGAGCGGGACGTAAACATCCCGCCCACCTCCTTCCTTCCGCATTGCCGGTGGAGGCAGGTAAGGAGATGTTCCTTGCTCCTGCGGCTTCACACACAGCGATTTGTGCTGCCGCAGGAACGAGGAACAACATCGTATCTCCTATTGGTGCGACATCATGAAAATGTCCGACGTTACACAGATCGCCGATAAACAATGCTTTTGCGATTGTTTATCGGCGCATCTAGGCTTTACACGTTGCGACATCATTACTTGCGCCGGATATGGGTCACTTTCGATTTGACCCCGACAATATCACAGTAGCGATGTTGCAACGTGCAAAGTACCCCTAAGTCAATATATTTCCTAAAGTGCAATTTACATGAATTTTTCAGATGAATCAACAGATGTTGGTGACTACTCATCCAATCTACGCAGGAAGAGAAATCAAACCATAGATGTCCATAAATTTAGTGATCTGAAATGATACATGGAAAAAGTATTGAACACATGAAGAAGAAGAGCAAAAGGCCATGGAAAGTCAAGACGCCAGTTGAAATCTATCAGTAATTGAAAGCAATCCTGCTACTTAGTGAAAAATAATATCAGCTGGTTCAACTGATGGCCTATAAAAGGTGTCTCATTTCCAGGATGCCACACAAGAAACATCGCATGATGGGCAAAACCAATGAGCTGTCTCAAAACCTTTGCAACCTTATTATTTCAAAACATAGTGATGACATTGGTTACAGAAAGTTCCAGTGAATACTGTTGAGGCCATAATCCAGAATTAGAAAGGACATCATTTCACCATACACCGGCCATGACCAGGTGCTCTCTGCAAGATTTCAGACAGTGGAGAGAAAAGAATTATCAGAAGTGGTCCAAAAGCCAAGAACCACATTTAGAGAGCTACAGAAAGACCTGGAAAAATCAGGTACAATTGTTTCAAAGAAAACAATAAAGTAATACAATCAACCTCCATGGCCTGTATGCAGGATCACCACCCAAGACTCCATTGCTGAACATAAAACAGGTTCAAGCGCATTTAAAATTTACTCATCAACATTTAAACAAGTATGTGGAATACTGTGAGCATATAGTCTGCTAACATTATACCAAAATTTAACTGTTGGATGCAATAATACACACCATGATTGAAGGCCAATAGGCACTGCATATCACCCCAAAATTCCATAGGCACAGTAACATTTGGAGGAGGGAACACCATGGTATGGGGCTGTTTTTCAGCAGACTGCACTAGCAAACTTCATTTAGAAGGAAGGAAGGATGAATGGACAAATGTACAGAGACATTCTTCATATAAATCTGCGGTCATCTACCAGGATGATGAAGATGAAACAAGGGTGGACATTTCTGCAAGACAATGATCCTAAACACTCAGCAAAGTAAATGCTCTCTTGGTTTTAGAGAAAGAAAATAAAGCTGTTACAATGGTTGAGCCGATCACCGGAGCTGAATCCAACAGAAAATGTATGGAAGGAACTAAAGATCAGAGTTCTTAGAAGGAGTCGGGACCTGCAGGATTTGAAGAGTGTTTGTGTGGGAGAATAGGTTAGAACCATAAGAGTGAAAAAATCCAGTCTGCCACTGACCAGCAGTAACCTGTCGAGCCACATTCTAATAATGTCCTCAGAACAAAACTCCTTAGGAATCGATGGGTGTCATGGGAGATTACTATATTGGATTATGTCGGAACTTCCAGGATTTCTTTTCACTTAATAAATTGGTAAACGAGGGAGTGTGGGGGAGTGGTTATTCACCAATAGGATTACATCAGAACTTTAAGGATATTTTTTTTTTATTCAATAAATTGGTGAATGAGGGAGTATGGGGAAGTGTTTATTCAAATAACCTTTCTATTTACTATGTGTATTTTTTTAACTTTATACTTACCTTGTTAGTAATGGGGGTGTCTCATAGATGCAATCCATTACTAACCCCTGGGATTGATGCCAGCTGTCAATTCACAGCTGTCATCAGCCCCAAAAGTGTTGCCTGAATTGCCACAGCACCAGGTCAATCATGAAGAGTCAGGCAAAGTGCCAGAATTGACATATCCTAATGGATGCACACTTTTGGAGTGGCTGTGGGCTGCTGTTTTCAGGCTGGGAAGGTCCAAAGGGTACTATGATGTCTCTTTTTTTCTTTCATTTGAGAAATATGTTTTTAGCTTTTCTAAATTGTGAGGGTTAACTAATTGAACCCCCAACTGATAAAACAAATTGACTTTGCACTATTTTAAATATAAGAACAGGAACCAAATGAGCCATTTTATTTGGGAGATTGATGTCTCACATTGGTTGTATTCCAACTAGTCATGCGTTTATGGTACCCTAATAATATGCTACCGATATGCATATTGGGAAAAAATGTGCAGTCTAATCTTGTCATTGATTTCTATGTAGCAAGTCCGCTTATATTTAAAATAAGGGCAAGCAGCTAAATTATTTTACCTTCTAATCTGTGAGCACACTATTGCCATAAACTTTATAAACTTTACCAAAGAGTAATGAAAAACAAACTATTTGCATAATAGACTGGAGTCCTCGCGGGCAGGGTCCTCTCTCCACCTGTACCAGCCAGCAATCTCACCGAACTGGAAGACGTCTCCAAGGAAGAGCAGTGCATGGAAGATAACCCAGGAATCTAACAGAACTGGAAGACTTTTCTGAGGAAGAATGTATGAAAATCCCTCAAGCAAGAACTTTGGTGACTACAAAAGCATTAACAAGCTGTGATACTTGCCAAAGGGATGCTACTGCGTACTAACCCAGCAGGGTGCCTAAACTTTTGCTTCAGCCCAATTTTCCTTTGTTGTTAATTTAAAAATGTAAAAAAATATTTTATTTTTCCTAAATACTGTACAAAGGAAATGTGTCTTCTTTAAAGGGAATCTGTCACCACTTTTTTGGCCTATAAGCTGCGGCCACCACCACCGGACTCTTACATACAGCATTCTAACATGCTGTATATAACAGCCTAGGCCAGGGGTATAATATAAAAAACACTTTATAATACTTACCTAATGGTCGCGCTGTGGGCCTTATGGGTGTCTCTAATGTCCGGTGTCGGTGCCTCCTCTTTCAGCCATCTTCGTCCTCTTTCTGTAGCCTGGCTGCATGAGGCGGCTACGTCACACACACTCACCGGTCCTGCGAAGGCGCACTATAATACTTTGATCTGCCTTCCTCAAGACAGATCAAAGTGCACCTGCTCAGGACCTGAATGTCGGCGAGTGTGAGTGACGTTGGATCCGTCATGCACCGCGGCTAGAGAAGAAGGAGAACAAAGATGGCCAAAAGAGGCAGCACCAGCACCGGACAACGGAGATGCCCATAAGGCCAACAGCGCGACCGTTAGGTAAGTATTAAAAAGGTTTTTTTTATGTTATACCCCCGGTCTGGGCTCTTATATACAGCATGTTAGAATGCTGTATATAAGAGTCCGGTGGTGGTGGCCGCAGCTTATAGGCCAACAAAGTGGTGACAGGTTCCCTTTAACTTCATGCCTTTTAGATCAGTTTATCTTCAGCTTGCTGAACTGTTCAAAATAACAGTATTTTTGAGTCAGGGTGCCAAAACTTTTGCATGCCACTGTATAAGAGTTATAGGATATGATGTAATTATTGAAGAAGAAAAGCTATGCTTTCTTAAAGAATTGTCTGTGATGAAACATTTTCAAAAATTTGTATACTTTTTTCACTTTATATCATTTTCATTCTTATGTTGTCACAATTAAAGTTTCTGATAAAAATAAATTAACATAATATAATAGACTTCAATATCCTAATTTACTCAATATCAAATCTATTTTAACAATAGACTGTTCTTGTATTATTTTGTATAATTTCTGTCTCATTTTGTTGGAAGCCTTATTCTCTTCACACCTAATTACATAGGTTTTTTGGGGGTTTTTATTTCTCCCCAGAACAGGAGACTGGTATAGAAATTTTTACTAGGCTTGCACTTAATTTGCATATCATTAAATTTACATTCATAATGTTTGGACATCTCAAGTCATGATGTGCGTTATTATTCCGGTTTGGACATCACAAAATGTAAATTTCTAAGGTGTAAATTTAAATGTTTGAAAATACAAAATAGATTTTCTTACAATTCCAACTATTTCTCAGTATTTTCTCTATTTATATAAATGTATTATTTACTTTATTGTTTTCATATATTTAAAATGTTTCATTACGTAAAAAAAAATTGAAATGTATCCAGTGTTATTACTCCAATTAAATGTTACAAAATAGAAAATATAGTGAATCCTTAAAATACCATGGAGCTGTGTGTATTTTTTCGATCAAATTATCTGCGATAATTCAGAAAATGATGCATAAGTTAAATGTCCCTTGATACAATGTAGTTCTAGAAAAACTGTGTAAATACATGTGTAAGCATTCATTATCTCAAATTCTTTGTAGTCCACTGAGAATTAAACAATAATTTTACTGCACAATTACAAGGCTTTTCTCCCAATTGTTAATCCTATTAAATACATATCCTAGTAGCATCTACAGACTAAATAGACCATCAACATTATGTGCCATAGTGTGTTATATACATATTATTCATAAGATGCCTACTTTTCTAAAATATTTTTATGTTGCTTATTTGTTTTAATTGCATTTTGTCAATCCAGATAGAAAGTGTCAGAGGTGACAGACAGTCTTGTGGTTTCTGGCAATAGAAGGTCACAGTGTTTGGCTGCACAAAATGCTCCCTGACTAGTAGCATCTACAGACTAAATAGACCATCAACAGGATGTGCCATAGTGCATGATATACATATTATTCATAAGATGCCTACTTTTTTAAAATATTTTTATGTTGTTCATTTGTTTTAATTGCATTGTGTCAATTCAAATAGAAAGTGTCACAGGTGACATACGGTCATGTGGTTTCTGGCAATAGAAGGTCACAGCATTTGCCTGCACAAAATGCTCCCTTTCTATTATTTCTGCTGTTAGTATTCATTGTACTAGGTAGCTTTCCTGCTGGGTTCTCGAATTTTGCCCTTTAGGACCCAGCACAACGCTCCTCCGCCCAGCTGCTGATTATCAGTATTCCTCTTATGCTTAAATACTCCCTTCTTCCCTTGACTGGTGCTGGTGATATTATTCAGTTCATTCAAGCTCTGGTTGCAAGCAGGTGGCTTGCTGTCATCTGTGTTATTGTTGCTGAAATTTTGCTGAACTTCTGCTTTAGTCATCTATGAATAAGTAGTTCAT
>NC_134359.1:39336083-39368583 GCF_048569485.1 Anomaloglossus baeobatrachus
CTTTTTCTGCCAATTTGATTCCCAATACATTGCTGGCTACAACATGAGCCAACTGAGAATCAATCAGTCAGCTGACTCTGTCGAAAGAGTTTATGATGACTTATCTATGTTTTTCTGACTTAGTATGAGTTGATTTATGACTCAGACCACATCAAACATCAAAGTTAAGCTCAACTTCGGTGTGGTTATAAAACAGCTTGTATGAATGGAAAGAAAAGACATTACTGATAATTTCTCAGTTAAGTCATTCTGCAGCCATAAATGTACAAGGAAATGAAGGTCCTGTAAAAGTCTAATGGTACCCCAAAAGCTGTTTATATTCTTTTAAACAGATTTAGCCTCTTTTTGTACCTGAAGCAAAGAGTAGCTGATGTTAATAAGAAATTGTATGGTGACGTTAAGTAGAAAACATCCAATTTGCCTATTGCTAATCCAAAATTATCCATCGCTCTATCCAGGAGCATAACAATCATGGTTCAGAGATCACGACCAGACCTGTGTGGCAAGGTGGCCTTCCAATCCCAGTGCCTACTTCAGCTGGACATGCATATGAGGACACACTTTCAGCTGAAGTGTATTGCGGCACAGAGATCCATGGGGTCTCTGCACCACAATACACGCTGCCAATCAGAAGATGCAAGTTGATGTGGGCGTGCCGTGACTGGGCATGCATGACAATGATGTCACGCACTATGACGTGCATGCTGATAAAAGCTTCTGAGTGCAAAGGAGGACACCGTACGGCATGAAAACAAGGGAAGATGAGTAGAATGTTGTTGTGTTTTTAATGCAGAATCAGAATAGGGAACATAAATAACATGAATGGGCCCAGGAAGGGGGGCATATATACCAGAATTTTGGACATATATACCAGGATGGGAATGTATATACCTGTATGAGGGACATATATCAGGATAGGCCCAGCATGGGGGACATGTATACCAAAATGGGAGATAAACGGAAAGCTGAAGGGGGAAAAAGCACAATAGGGTCTTATCCAACTAAAGCTGGTGTCACACATAACGACGACGACAACGACGTCGCTGCTACGTCACCATTTTCTGTGACGTTGCAGCGACGTCCCGTCGCTGTCGCTGTGTGTGACATCCAGCAACGACCTGGCCCCTGCTGTGAGGTCGCCGGTCGTTGCTGAATGTCCAGCTTCGTTTTTTGGTCGTCACTCTCCCGCTGTGACACACACATCGCTGTGTGTGACAGCGAGAGAGCGACGAAATGAAGCGATCAGGAGCCGGCACTGGCAGCTGCGGTAAGCTGTAACCAGCGTAAACATCGGGTAACCAAGGGAAGACCTTTCCCTGGTTACCCGATGTTTACGCTGGTTACCAGCCTCCGCTCTTGCTGCCAGTGCCGGCTCCTGCACTGTGACATGTGGCTGCAGTACGCATCGGGTAATTAACCCGATGCATACTGTAGCAAGGAGAGCAAGGAGCCAGCGCTAAGCAGTGCGCGCGGCTCCCTGCTCTCTGCACTGTGACATGTAGCTGCAGCACACATCGGGTTAATTAACCCGATGTGTGCTGCAGGAGAGCAAGGAGCCAGCGCTAAGCGCGGCTCCCTGCTCTCTGAACTGTGACATGTAGCTGCAGCACACATCGGGTTAATTAACCCGATGTGTGCTGCAGGAGAGCAAGGAGCCAGCGCTAAGCGCGGCTCCCTGCTCTCTGAACATGTAGCACAGCGACGTTATGATCGCTGCTTCTGCTGTGTTTGACAGCTAAGCAGCGATCATAACAGCGACTTACAAGGTCGCTGTTACGTCACCGAAAATGGTGACGTAACAGCGACGTCGTTGTCGCTGTCGTTTAGTGTGACACCAGCTTTACATGCAAAAGTGATAAGGGAATGTGCTCACCTTATGGGGTTGTGTGTCACACAACCTGATTCAAAGCATTTGAAGATTGTAAATCAGCGATTGTAATCAGCTGCTGCAGAGTCCACGAGCTTAAAGGTCCAGTCACACTAAGCAACTTACCAGCGATCCCAACAACGATAGGGATCGCTGGTAAGTTGCTAGGAGGTTGCTGGTGAGCTGTCACACTGCGACGCTCCAGCGATCCCACCAGCAACCTGACCTGGCAGGGATCGCTGGAGCGTGGCTACACGAGTTGCTGGTGAGCTCACCAGCAACCAGTGACCAGCCCCCAGTCTCCTAGTTACAGCACACATCAGGTTAATTAACCCGATGTGTGCTGCAGCTAAATGTGCACAGAGCAGGGAGCAGCGCACAATGCTTAGCGCTGGCTCCTTGCTCTCCTAGTTACAGCACACATCGGGTTAATTACCTGATGTGTGCTGCAGCTAAATGTGCACAGAGCAGGGAGCAGCGCACACTGCTTAGTGCTGGCTCCTTGCTCTCCTAGTTACAGCACACATCGGGTTAATTACCTGATGTGTGCTGCAGCTACATGTGCACACAGCAGGAGCCGGCACTGACAGTGAGAGCGGAGGAGGCTGGTATCAAAGGTAAATATCGGGTAACCAAGGACAGGGCTTCTTGGTTACCCGATGTTTACATTGGTTACCAGCCTCAGCAGAAGCCGGCTCCCTGCTGCCTGCACATTCAGTTGTTGCTGTCTCGCTGTCACACACAGCGATCTGTGCTTCACAGCGGGACAGCAACAACTAAAAAATGGCCCAGGACATTCAGCAACAACCAACGACCTCACAGCAGGGGCCAGGTTGTTGCTGGATGTCACACACAGCAACATCGCTAGCAACGTCACAAAAGTTGTTCGTTACCAGCGATGTTGCTAGCGATGTTGCTTAGTGTGACGGGGCCTTAAAGGTCCAGTCACACTAAGCAACTTACCAGCGATCCCAACAACGATAGTGATTGCTGGTAAGTTGCTAGGAGGTTGCTGGTGAGATGTCACACTGCGACGCTCCAGCGATCCCACCAGCAACCTGACCTGGCAGGGATCGCTGGAGCATCGCTACACGAGTTGCTGGTGAGCTCACCAGCAACCAGTGACCAGCCCCCAGCGCCGCGTGGAAGATGCTGCACTTGGTAACTAAGGTAAATATCGGGTAACCAACCCGATATTTACCTTGGTTACCAGCGCACGGAGCTACACGTGCAGAGAGCAGGGAGCAGCGCACACTGAGCGCTGGCTCCCTGCTCTCCTAGTTACAGCACACATCGGGTTAATTAACCCGATGTGTCCTGCAGCTACATGTGCACAGAGCAGGAGCCGGCACTGACAGTGAGAGCGGCGGAGGCTGGTAACAAAGTTAAATATCGGGTAACCAAGGACAGGGCTTCTTGGTTACCCGATGTTTACTGTGGTTTCCAGCCTCCGCAGAAGCCAGCTCCTGCTGCCTGCACATTTAGTTGTTGCTGTCTCGCTGTCACACACAGCGATCTGTGCTTCACAGCAGGACAGCAACAACTAAAAAATGGCCCAGGACATTCAGCAACAACCAACGACCTCACAGCAGGGGCCAGGTTGTTGCTGGATGTCACACACAGCAACATCGCTAGCAACGTCACAAAAGTTGTTCGTTAGCAGCGATGTTGCTAGCGATGTTGCTTAGTGTGACGGGGCCTTAACAAGCCGAGGCAGATCAGGAACAAAAGAGATGTGGAGCTAATACTGCGCTGCCGAAGATATGACATAAATCCGAATAAGATCAAATAAAGGTGGTGTTATTCTACGCGTTTCGAAGTGTCTCCCCACATCTTCATCAGGAAATCCACCAATATTAAGTGGGATCAAGTTTTGTTTCTGATCTGCTTCAGAATGGGAGATATGCATATCAGAATGGGGGACATATAAACCAGGATGGGGGAAATATATACCAGCAATGAGTAAAATATATGCCAGGATAAACCCAAGATGGGAACATATATACCGGGATGGAGGAAATATATACCAGGATTGGGGCATATATACCAGGAGAGGAGACATGTACACCATGATTGGCACAGGAAGGGGGACATATATAGCAGAAAGGGCCAAGGAGGGAGGCCATATATGCAAGGATGGGGGCATATATGCCAGGATGGGTTCAGGATGGCAGACATATAATCAAGAATTTGGGACATGTATACCAGGATGGGCCCAGGATGGAGACATATATATACCAGGATGGAAGACGTATAACTGGAAGGGGCCCAGAATGGGGGACATTTGAAGAGGATTGGGTACATTACTACATGAAGTGAGGAGGGTAAAACATATGTCTTTATAGGATTTAGAATGCTAAAATAATCCATACATCTGACCAACATGCAGTAGGGGGAGAATGCGCCAGATACAAATCTTGCAACAGGGCCCATTGAACTCTAGTTACGCTACTGGCTGTACCCAGTGATAAATTCAAAATTTCAATATTAAAAGCAAAATCTGGTACCTGGCCTTTCATTGTTTTTGCAAGATCAGTCCCAAATTATGTTTTGACTGTGATTTATAAAAATTGAAAAATATGACAAAAACACACTAAGATTTTTAATACAATAGTTTCTATTGCACAGATACCAGTGGTAGATCCTATGAATCTGCTAAATATTTTAAGAATAGTTTCTGCTTGGAAAATCTAGGGCAAGATCTAATGTGTAGTAATAAATACTACTATAGGAATATTTAGGTTTGAATATCTAGGTTGCTAAAATCTAGGCCACATGTTTATTTTATGTCGGAATGGTAAGATCATCAATACTCAAATTTGTAATAGAACACTATAGTACCAGCTGTGCTGTAATCAGTCTATGGACTAGATGCTCCAGGATTTTTCAAAATTGGGCTAAATGCAGAATATGGTACAAAATTAAAAAAATAAAGTCTTCCTTATGCATTCAAAACCCTACAAATCTAGCTCACCGAATCTGAGGTCAATGTTGAGTCTCAGAATTTGCAATAATGATGTCATTTTCAACATTCACTTGACCATTGCAGCCTATCTCTGATCTCAATGGGAAATGCTTCTTATTTTCCTTCTCCTTGTCCTTGTCCTTATCTGTTACGGTCGGCTCTCATTTTTGGAGACTAGTGACAGATTCAGGGTTGGGATCCACCATTTCCATCTGGGACTCTGCATTTAAACATGGTTCAGTGCTTCACGGGTTAATGTCTATTTGGTTGTCCAGCAGTTCTTAGCTGAGTGTTTCAGCTGCTGCTGTTTTTTTGCCAGTCCAATTCAGGTTTAAGTAGAGGTGTCTCCCAGCAATCCTTGCTGAAGGTACAAATCCATTTGTTCTCTGGCAGCCTTGGTGGAAGGTCCTGTGAAGGGTTGTTCCTGGAGTTCCTGGCTTTATCCTTTTTCATAGCTGTTTTCCCCTGCTTGTCTTATCTTTCCCTTTGTCATATTAGTGTACTATTGCAGCAGTGGGGCTAGCATCTCCCATATGCCAACACACCAGCCAGGGCCACTACAGGGTTTTCTTAGGGTCTCAGGTTCTTGTTCAACGACAGTTGAGAAGACTGCATAGGGCCTGGCTAGGAGAGTAGGGACAGCTGCAAGTGAGTGCAGGAGGTGACCCATCTTCCCCTCTCATTAGAGCTAGGGCCCACTGTTGTTGTTGTGTCCCTGGTATTCCCCCTTATTTGTTGTAATGTCTGTTGTATTTGTTTTCTTACGCCAGACGCCCATAGGTCTGAACGCATGTGTCATGCTTGTCATACCCGGCAGCATGACATTATCCATGTCCTTCTCCTTATTCTTCTTCCATTTTGCTAACAATTGCCATCACTTCCTCCAAATGCCAGAACTCCTATTCATGTTTAGCTCTATATTACTTATGGCTCCTTTATTGACTTTCCCTGTGTATAATGTGTGAATTAGAGAACTGCAGCAAAGAGTTGCGAACGGGTTAGTGGAGATCCTCAATGGCGGAACCCTTCAAAAATATACAAAATGTTATCATATTCTGGTGATAAGCTATAATGGGAATAACTGTATAGGTGTGCTTCCAGGGTTCCCCTATATTGAAGCTTCATTGGTTATGTTAATAGAGTATTTATGTAAGATTTGAATATCTGAATTATTATTTTAATTAGTGCAATATATCAGTTTTTACTAGAGATGAAATATTTTCAAATTTGATCATTTAAATTTGAAATTTAAATTTGAAATTTAAATTTTTCCAGCTTTGACAAATTTTCCCCATAAACATCAATTTGGGCTGAATAAATTTGCTTGAATCTCAATATAGGAAAGCTTGTAATTGTTTAGAAGAGGGGAGAGAGAAATCCACGCTGACCGTTGGCGTTTACTGATTTATGGGAACAGGTGAGAGACACTTATGCGGGCTTTACACGAGGCGATCTATCATGCGATGCATCGTCGGGGTCACGGTTTTGGTGACGCACATCCGGCATCGTTCACGACGTCGTGAGCGACGCAGTATCGCTCACAAATCGTGAGTTGTGTACTCGTCGCTAAGTTTTAAAAAATTGTTTAATTAAAATGGTGCCGGTTGTTCATCATACCTGTGGCAGCACAAATCGCTCCGTGTGACACCCCGGGAACGATGAACACAATACCTGCGTCCCGCGGCTATGCGGAAGGAAGAAGGTGGGCAGGATGTTGACGTCCCGCTCATCTCCGCCCCTCCGCTTCTATTGGCCGGCCGCTGTGTGACGTCGCTGTGACGCTGAACATCCCTCCCCTTTCAGGAAGTGGATGTTCGCCGCCCACAGCGAGGTCGCTCAGCAGGTAAGTACGTGTGACGGGGGTTTCATGACTTTGTGCGACACGGGCAGTGATTTGCCTGTGACGCACAAACGACGGAGGCGGGTGCGATCGATCGTGAAATCGCACGATCGGTCGACTCGTGTAAAGCAGGCATAAGGCAATGGGAGCTTCCTTGTTGGTGGTCAATAAGAAAGGTAAAGTTTTTATACCCAGCATAACATTGACTGCAGACGAGCCCTACAGACGATTCAGCACTCATTTACCATTCCGAATAACGAAAAGATATTTCTAGATTAAAACATTTAAGAAAATATCCTTGTACGCATCAGTCCCCACAGGATTCCTGCTCAGTGTGAATCCCATTTAAATGAGGAAGAGATTTCTCCGGCGCAGATTCCCTTGTGTTTTAAATATTCATATGTTATGAATCATAGAACGTGTTCTAATTGTTTGTACTAATACGTGTGACAGTATGTAATAGCACTGTTTGTAGCATTAATTAGAAGCTATGATGGCAGCTGGCTATGCACACCCAATGCTACTGATACGTTAGTATTTTTTTACGTAGCGTAAGATCACATTTTCACCTACTGAACATATACTGTACCTGTCATGTTATACAATTTACATAAAGAGGTTATCAACTCTTCATTATCTGCAGTTTCATGTGGCCTGGTTGATGTCCGTAGTTCCATCTTCAGAAAGCCCAACATTCAGCTGTTATCACCAAAAGATAGGGTTGCTGCAGTGAAAATACATCAGCTATGCAAATAAAAGGCCAACAAAGAAGACTATAGAATACCTGGTTGCAGGAAAGATGTAGCTACAAGTAGATTTATGAATTTGGACTCACCTAAAGTGACCGCCGCTCTCAACTATATCACCGTGTGTAGGGCACCAATACAGTTAAATTTTGTGTTAGTGGCAAACAGAAGATGCTTATATTCAACAAATATCACCACCTGCTGTTGGGACAGATCCGACAGGAACTAATATGTGAAGAGTGGGTTTACGTGAGGGAAAGGTTTGAATGAGGCGCTGGGTCAAGTGACAGCTGTGGCACAGTTACAAAATATAAAAGACCAAGCTGGTAGAGGAGGAGTTAGTGCCACTACTAGCACGAAAGAGGACATGTACACAGAGGACCAGGAAAGTGTTGACTGCAATGAAGTATCTAGGAGTGAAGTGAGTTTGAAGAAGACCTGAGTAATAGGGAGTACAAAGAGGAACCCCAAGAACGAATACTGATACCGTTTAACAGAAGATGACCCGGCTTTGTGGTCAAGCACTGAAGACCGAACGTCAAGCACCGGTACCAAAGGAAGACCAGACTTTTTGGTCAAGAACAAAAGACTGGACATCAAGCACCAGTTCCAGAGAAGGACCAGATTTCGTAGGTCAAGCACCAAAGATTGAATACCGTCATGCGGAGATCAGGAACCAAACATTCGCTCCAGTAAAGTGTCTGAGTGAGTTGGGCCATTACTGCTCACCTTGACGTGTTACTGTCACAAACCACCGGGGGGTCACTCAGAAATCCCCCGCGCTGGCTACCAGTACGTCACAATCGGGGGGTAACAAGTGGGGGTCACCCCTCCTTTATACCTCCCGACCGACAGACAGAGCACGTGACGCGCTCTCTAGCGCCCCTCTTATAGTCAGGCCAATTATGGAATTGCCCGACCATAAGCCAGGAGGCCGCTATACTACTTATGCCGATTATTGAAGGGTCCCCGGTGAGAGTAAGGTATATATTCCCCCGACCTCCGCGGGCGGAATATATAAAATCTCCCCGAATCTCACTGGCCTCCCCACAATAATCCTTGGCACAATTCGCTGCCACCAACCGATTTACGGTAACTATTAGCCGAACACACAGACGTGGGATTCAAGATCGAGATAACAGAACAGCCCAAGATTAATTATATAATTTAATCAGCCTAAAGCACACTAGAAACTACAATATATACAATAGGGAATCTACAGAATATACATATGTCAGAGTACAGTTACAATCAAAGCATGGGTTACAAACAGGCATACACAGTCCCAGCAGTTACCTTGTTGCGTCTGGCCACAGGGGGGCGCTGTACCCAGGTTTCTAGGATCCTTCCCACAGATGTTTCCTACACGTGCCCCCAGCGAAAGAACACTGGAAAATGGCCGAAGTAGGGTTATCAACCTGGGCAGATCCAGGTCCCCTCCTACCTTAGTGACCTCACAGGGAGCACTGCTCCACCCCTGGCTTGAGTTATGGACAATATCCCAACATGGAATATGGGCCATAACTTTGCCTGGGAGCGTCGTAGGCGGACGCCAACGCTCTCATTGTGACAGCTATGAATTTAGCCACAGAACGAGGGGACTCATGACCTGTCTGCCAGTTCCCCATTGGCTGATATCACGCCTGGGGCATTTCCCAATGTCCTGCTCCCATAAAAAGGGTGTGCCGGCATCGTCCGCATGCAGAGACACCATTTTTATGGTTGCCATATTTATCGGAAATATGGCTTGCGAGATATGAACCATTTTTTACTGGAGTCGTTCTGTCTGGCTATTTCCATAGCCTTGCTAACTAGCTAGCAGCCCCCACTACAGGGTGACGGCAGGGAGTCATCCTGTGTCCATTGTTCCCACACCACCTCATCTCCATATCACAGGACATGGCCATGGAGGTGTAAGTGGAACACTGAGAACAAGAAGGGAGGGGGCACTGCCAGGGAGTGATGAGGGACTATGACTGGAGTCATAATTCATCTTCATATCCCGGGATTTGCCTCACACCTCCCCCCTTTTGAGGGCGCTAGGGGGCAGCACACTCCGGTGTTCCCCCGTGCGCCCGTCCGCGACCTCTCCTTGTCGGGACAGCCCGTCTGCGTTACCGTGGTCACGGCCCCTTTTGTGGCGAATGGTGAAGTTGTATTGCTGGAGCGCAAGGCTCCATCGCAACAATCGCCCATTCGTCCCAGAGACGGTGTGCAACCAGCTGAGGGGATTGTGGTCCGTCTCCACGATGAAGTGGCGCCCGTATAGATAGGGTTGCAGACGCTGCAGGGCCCACACTATGGCCAGGCACTCCTTCTCCATCGTGGAATAGGCAACTTCCCTTGGTAACAGCTTCCTGCTCAGGTACAAGACTGGGTGCTCTTGGCTCGCAGAGTCCACCTGGCTGAGCACCGCACCGAGGCCGAAGTCACTGGCGTCGGTCTGTACTACAAACGGCCGCGTGAAGTCGGCTGCCTGTAGCACGGGCGGGCTGGACAGGGCGTCCTTTAGGGCCTGGAAGGCTGTCTCGCAGTCCATTGTCCAATCGACTGCAGAGGGCAGCTTCTTCTTGGTGAGGTCCGTCAAGGGCTTTGCCAGGCTACTATAGCGTGGAACAAACCTCCTATAGTACCCGGCGGTCCCCAAGAAGGACATCACCTGCTTCTTGGTCCTGGGGGTGGGCCAGGATGCGATGGCCTCCACTTTCTCAGGCTCGGGCTTCAGTGTTCTCCCGCCTACCCGGTGACCGAGGTACTGGACCTCGCTCATGGCCAGCTGACACTTTCCCGGCTTGATGGTCAAACCTGCCCGGTGGATCCGCCTGAGCACCTGTGCTAGATGCTCTAGGTGGTCCTCCCAGGTGGGACTGAAGACGGCAATGTCATCCAGGTACGCGGCCGCGTACCCTTCAAGTCCCTTGAGCAGGGTGTTGACCATCCGCTGGAAAGTGGCAGGGGCATTCCTCATCCCGAATGGCATCACCGTGGACTCGTACAGTCCAAATGGGGTAATAAAGGCAGAGCGTTCCCTGGCCTTGCGAGTCAGGGGGATCTGCCAATATCCCCGGCTCAGATCCATGATGGTCAGGTACTGAGCCCCGGCCAACTGATCGAGCAGGTCATCGATGCGTGGCATTGGGTACGCATCGGCGACCGTGACCGCATTGAGCCCCCTGTAGTCCACGCAGAACCGAGTGGTTCGGTCCTTCTTAGGGACGAGGACTACAGGCGAGGCCCAAGCGCTGTTGGATGCCTGGATCACCCCCAGCTTCAGCATCTCGTCAATCTCCTGGCGCATGTGTTGCTGCACCTCCAGGGAGACCCGATATGCTGAACGCCGGATCGGGGGATGATCCCCAGTGTCCACGTGATGGACAGCCAAGTCAGTCCTTCCGGGCTGGTTGGTAAACAACCCCCGGAAGGGGAGGAGGGTGGCCCACAGCTGGGACCGTTGGTCTTCCAAGAGCTGGTGGCCAACCTCCACATCCTCAATGGATCCGCCTGCCCTAACCTGGGCTAGCATATCCAAGAGGGTTTCCGCTTCTCCCTCCTCGGGCAGGTTGCACACGGGGAGCGCACATGCCTCCCGCTCATGATGTGCCTTCATCATGTTCACATGGAAGGGCTTCCGCCTTCCACGGGCAGGGTCCAGGGTGACCAGGTACGTTACAGGGTTGAGCTGCTGCTGATACACGAGGTATGGGCCTTCCCAGGCTGCCTGAAGCTTGTCCTGTGGTACGGGGACCAGTACCCACACCTTTTGACCCACTTGGTAGGTCCTCTCACAAGCGTTCTGGTCGTACCAACGCTTCTGATCGGCCTGGGCTTGAGCCATATTGTCGTGTACCAGTTGCGTCAAGGCCTGCATTTTGTCCCGGAAGCGCATGACATACTCGATAACCGACACTCCAGGGGTGGCCAAATCCCCTTCCCAAGCCTCTTTCACCAGAGCCAGGGGGCCCCGCACACGTCGCCCGTACAGGAGCTCAAACGGTGAGAATCCTGTTGAGGCCTGTGGAACCTCCCGGTAAGCAAATAACAGGTGTGGGAGATACCGCTCCCAGTCACGCCCATGGGAGTCGACCAACATCTTAAGCATCTGCTTTAAGGTGCCATTGAACCGCTCGCACAGGCCATTAGTCTGTGGATGGTACGGGCTGGCCACCAGATGTCGCACCTGGACTTGCTTACAGAGGGCCTCCATCAGCTGGGACATGAATTGGGTCCCCCGGTCAGTGAGCATTTCCTGGGGAAAACCCACTCGGGAGAAAATCTCCAGCAATGCGGTGGCCACCTTGTCAGCCCGAATGGACGACAAGGCCACTGCTTCTGGGTACCGGGTGGCATAGTCCACTACCGTCAGTATGAAGCGTTTCCCGGAGCTGCTGGGGATGGCCAGCGGGCCGACCAGATCCACAGCCACCCTCCTGAAAGGCTCATCGATGATTGGCAGAGATACCAGTGGGGCTTTGGGGCGTGGCCCCGCCTTCCCCACTCTCTGACAGGTTTCACACGAACGGCAGTAGGCAGCCACATCGGCCCCCATTTTTGGCCAGTAGAAATGCTGGTTTAACCTGGCCTTGGTCTTAGCGATCCCTAGGTGTCCGGCCATCGGAATCTCATGTGCGATCCGCAACAACTCCGTCCGGAACGGATAGGGTACCACTAACTGTCGGTCCCTGGGCCACGCCTCCGGTGAACCCTGCTGGACCGTGGCCCGGTACAGCCGTCCTTGGTCCCAGACCACTCGCTCCGGGTCCGAGTCCGAGGGAGGCTGGGCCGCCTGCTCCTTAAGAGCTTTCAGGCTGTCGTCAGCTTCTAACGCTGCCTGAAACCCCTGACTAGATGTGGCCAGAATCGACGAGACTGTCACATCTTCGGTCAGTACCCCGGGACCTGTGTCCTGGCCTCCGCCTGACTCGGCTGCCACTTGGTCAGAAGGGGAAGAGCTATCGGACCTCCGGGAGGCCCCTTGGCTTCCAGCACTCCCACTGCGGGTGACAGCGGCCACAGCCGCTGCGACCGTGGGTCGTGCCTGCTCCTCCTCCGTTCCTGACCAAGTCGCCGGTTCAGGCAGACCTACCTGGCTTCCTGACACCCCGGTTGTGGGGGAACCATGCACCGAGATCTTACCTGGGAGCACTTCCGCTCCTGGACCGGCCCCAATCTCACCTGCCTGTTCCCCTCCTGCAGCAACAGAACCCCGCTGTGAAATCTCTGGGGACCCCACATTTGCTGTGGTAGCCCCCACCCCACACACTGGTCCTCCCCCTGCAGCACCCTGCTCTCTGCTTATCCCTGCAGAGGGCAACAGATCCCAGCTCACAGGCTGGTTACTTGTAGAGGCATTGTCACACCTTTCTCTGACCCCCTCCCCTGTCACAGCTGCAGCTGAGTGTGTGTCTATGGTGTCTATGCAAGCAGAAATATCAGAGTTCACTCCCTCCTCCCTTACATCATTCATAGATAACACATTAACATTGTTAGGAGTCATGTCAGTACGGGCTGAAGGTTCAGCCCTTGGGGGGGGCCCAAACTGGGAGGTTATCTGCCCCAAATCTGTCCCAAGTAGCACGTTTGCGGGGATCCGATCAGTTACCCCCACCTCCCTCACCCCTCGCCCTGCGCCCCAGTCCACATAAATGTCAGCAACAGGCAGCGCCGGGTCAATGCCTCCAATCCCGGAGACAGCGAGGGTTTTTCCAGGGATCAAGTCTTGGGGGGACACCATCTCAGGCCGCACCAGAGTCACCTCCGAGGCGCTGTCTCGCAGTCCTATGGTCACAGACCGGCCGACGGTGACAGGTTGGAAGCTGTCCAGGGACCTACCACCACCCCCACCCACACAATACACCTTGGGCGGCCCTTGGGACGGGGACGGAGCCGGGGCCTTGGGACGCTGAGGGCACATGGCCTTGAAGTGTCCAGGTAGGTTGCACTGGTGGCACCGTCTTGGTTCCGCCACGGGCCTGGAGAGGGGAGTTGAGGGGGACACCCCCTGCAGTCTAGGGGCAGGTGGGGCAGTCGCAGAATTCATCTTACCCCCTCTCCAGGTGCTGCTGGTGGCCGCTCTCCTGGCCTCAGGGGCCCGGTTGTTGGTGTAGTCATCGGCAAGGGCAGCTGTAGCCGTGGACCCCTTTGGCTTCTGGTCTCGGATGAACTGGCGGAGATCCTCAGGGCAGTTCCACAAGAGTTGCTCCGTGATGAACAAGTCCAGGATCTCCGGTCCGGTGGAAAGCTGCAGGCCTTGGGTCCAGTGGTCGGCAGCTCGGGCAAGTGCCCGCCGGTGGTCAGCCCAGGAGTCCTTTGGTCCCTTCTGTAGGCTCCGGAACTTCTTGCGGTAGGACTCTGGAGTGAGGTTGTACTGTTGGATCAGGGCCCGCTTGATGGTGTCGTAGCCCTGATCTGCCTCAGCAGGCAAGTCACCAAGGATATCCAGGGCCTTACCCCTTAAACGGGGGGTCAGGTATTTGGCCCACTGGTCCTTGTCCAGATGGTGCTGCAAGCAAGTCCGTTCAAAAGCAGTCAAGAAAGAGTCCAAGTCTCCATCCTTCTCCAGCACTGGGAAGTCCTCAACACGGACCTTTGGAAGTTTGGTGTCTCGAAGGTCACGTGTGGCTGATGAGGGCCGGAGCTGAGCTAGCTGCAGCTGGTAGTCACGGTCTGCCTGTCGCTCTCGCTCTCGCTCTTCACGCGCTGCCTGCCGCTCTCGCTCCGCAGCCTCACGCTCTGCGTGCCGCTCCGCAGCCTCAGCGTCACGCGCTGCCTGCCGCTCTGCCCTGCGCTCTGCCAGGAGTTCCTTGTAGCCCTTCTGGTCTCCAGCCTGGAGAAGGGCCATAGCCATTTGAAGAAGGCTATCCGAGCCTCCCAGGCTCGGTGGAATGGCACGTGGTGATCTGCGGCACGCTGCAGAGCTAGGCGATTCACTGTCCCTTTCAGAGCGGAGGGCTGGCATCTGGCTCGTTGAGGAACCTTGGGTGAGCTCCTCCTCATCTTGTCCAGCAGTGCCAGGTTGTGCAATGTCCTCGGCAGAACGGTTTTCTGGCGTCGAGCTCCTGGAGGACTCGTGGGCAACCTCCTCATTGCTGTCCACAGCACCGTCCTCCCTCTCTTCGGCTCCTGCCTTAGCATTGGCCAGTTGCATAGCTCTGCTCCTGGTGCCATCAGCCATTCTTGCAGACTTTTGGTCACTGACACAGAACTGACACCTGATGCCTCCACACACCTTACAGTATCTGCACTCTGACACTCTAGTGTTGAGCTAGTCTGAAGACCCCAGCAGCCACAGCTGCTGCAGGCAGTCTTTAGTGTCTGGGAGTATGGGTCTCACACTCACACACACTATTATCTCGATCCCACCGCTATGCCACCAATATGTCACAAACCACCGGGGGGTCACTCAGAAATCCCCCGCGCTGGCTACCAGTACGTCACAATCGGGGGGTAACAAGTGGGGGTCACCCCTCCTTTATACCTCCCGACCGACAGACAGAGCACGTGACGCGCTCTCTAGCGCCCCTCTTATAGTCAGGCCAATTATGGAATTGCCCGACCATAAGCCAGGAGGCCGCTATACTACTTATGCCGATTATTGAAGGGTCCCCGGTGAGAGTAAGGTATATATTCCCCCGACCTCCGCGGGCGGAATATATAAAATCTCCCCGAATCTCACTGGCCTCCCCACAATAATCCTTGGCACAATTCGCTGCCACCAACCGATTTACGGTAACTATTAGCCGAACACACAGACGTGGGATTCAAGATCGAGATAACAGAACAGCCCAAGATTAATTATATAATTTAATCAGCCTAAAGCACACTAGAAACTACAATATATACAATAGGGAATCTACAGAATATACATATGTCAGAGTACAGTTACAATCAAAGCATGGGTTACAAACAGGCATACACAGTCCCAGCAGTTACCTTGTTGCGTCTGGCCACAGGGGGGCGCTGTACCCAGGTTTCTAGGATCCTTCCCACAGATGTTTCCTACACGTGCCCCCAGCGAAAGAACACTGGAAAATGGCCGAAGTAGGGTTATCAACCTGGGCAGATCCAGGTCCCCTCCTACCTTAGTGACCTCACAGGGAGCACTGCTCCACCCCTGGCTTGAGTTATGGACAATATCCCAACATGGAATATGGGCCATAACTTTGCCTGGGAGCGTCGTAGGCGGACGCCAACGCTCTCATTGTGACAGCTATGAATTTAGCCACAGAACGAGGGGACTCATGACCTGTCTGCCAGTTCCCCATTGGCTGATATCACGCCTGGGGCATTTCCCAATGTCCTGCTCCCATAAAAAGGGTGTGCCGGCATCGTCCGCATGCAGAGACACCATTTTTATGGTTGCCATATTTATCGGAAATATGGCTTGCGAGATATGAACCATTTTTTACTGGAGTCGTTCTGTCTGGCTATTTCCATAGCCTTGCTAACTAGCTAGCAGCCCCCACTACAGGGTGACGGCAGGGAGTCATCCTGTGTCCATTGTTCCCACACCACCTCATCTACATATCACAGGACATGGCCATGGAGGTGTAAGTGGAACACTGAGAACAAGAAGGGAGGGGGCACTGCCAGGGAGTGATGAGGGACTATGACTGGAGTCATAATTCATCTTCATATCCCGGGATTTGCCTCACAGTTACTAAAAAAGTATAGCTAGTTACCGAAGTTGGACTGATGGCACAGTAAATTGTAACACAGCCACATCAAGTCTAGTGTACGACTAAGATACATACAGTTATATAAACTTTGAGTTTGTTTGCATACGGAAATACTATGACCAGAAGTGGAGTGATACTTTTCTGACAGAAGAAGATAGTAAAGTCTGTTAACTAGAATCTTAATTAGTTGTATGCAATAGATCAGTCAATTGTTACTGTGTACATTATCAACTATGAATTAATTTGCCTGATTTCTACTCTTATATTGGTCATTGATCACCCCTTATTCCACTAACTCCCTGTTACTGTAATATAAATACTTGATGTGAGTCACCACTGAGTCACCTTTATTGCATTGTTGCATTCCTGGCCCCTGTTTACAATAGAGCAGGGAGCTTTGGGCCTCCTGCCCTACCACTTGTTGTTTTGTAGGCTGCAGGTTGCTTTAGGCCTTTGGCCTACAGAACGGCAGAGACATGCAAAGGACATCAGTGTACTAGTGGCACAATGATGTTATAGCATCACTCTGCCTGTATACATGGATGGTGAATGTGCTGGTGGGCTCAGGGGGATGCAGTGTGTGTGTGTGTGTGTGTGTGTGTGCGTGTGTGTGCGAATGTGTGTGTGTGTGTGTGTGTGTGTACAGTATATCACAAAAATGAGTACACCCCTCACAGTTTTGTAAATATTTTATGATATCTTTTCATGGGACAACACTGAAGATCTGCCACTTTGATACAATGTAAAACATTGTAAATTTGTATAATTAATTAATTAAAATTAATTTGCACAACAATGCAAATTTGGTGTCCTCTAAATAAATCAACACACAGCCATTAATTCAAAACTGCTGGCAACAAAAGTGAGTACACCCCTAAATGGAAATGACCAAATTGTGCCGATTTAGCCATTTTCTTTTTCTGGTGCCGTGTGACTCATTAGTGTTACAAGGTTTCCAGTGTGAATGGGGAGCAGATGTGCTAAAATTCTCTCTCATACTGGTCACTGGACGTTCAACAAGGCATCTCATGTAAAGAATTCTCTGAGGATCTTTTGGGCACGGTACATCGACGACATCTTTATGATCTGGCAGGGCACGGAGATAGAACTCCATGAATTCATGAGATCTTTAAATTCCAATGACATGAATATACGGATTACTTATCTCTGCCACACACAGTCATTATCTTTTCTTGACGTCATGGTCACTAAGGATTCCTCTAATGTCCTCCAAACCGACATTTTTCAGAAAGAAACAGCGGGTAATATGCTCTTACATGCTACATCATCACACCCGCATCACATGATTCAGTCTATTCCAGTGGGGCAGTTTTTGCGGCTCCGCAGAATCTGTTCCGTGGATTCTGACTTTGAAAAAAGAGCTCTGGATTTAAAACAGCGATTCTATGCTAGAGGTTACAGTAAAAGGTGTGTAAAGAGAGCTTATAACAGAGCTAAATACTCTACCCGACACACCTTACTGTATACCTCTAAAAGAACCTCTAAAAAATCATCATCACATGAAGCAGTGCGCTTTGTCACGAATTATCATGGGCAATTTCCAGCAATGCGTTCTTGCCTTCAAAAATTCTGGTCTGTGCTGCAGGCTGATCCCATTTTGGCTCGGATCATTCCGGATAGGCCCATGCTAAGTATCCGTAGGTCCAAAAATCTTCGTGATTATTTGGTCAAGAGCCATTATGAGTCTCCCATCCAGCCGCCCCTCTTTGGCTCTGTAACAACAAGGGCTGGATGTACACCGTGCGGCCACTGTGTGGCGTGTCCAAATGTGGAGAGGACTGACTCTTTCACAGATTCTGCAGGAGTCCATACTTTCCACATCAACAAATTTATAACGTGCACTACGTCTGCAGTTATATATTATGCTGTGTGCCCCTGCCCAAAAATGTATGTGGGTCTGACGACCAGACAGTTTAAGGTTCGCATTAGAGAACATGTGAACGGGATAGCAGCAGCCGCTGAATGTTCTGATATCTCATCTCTTAAGACGATTCCCCGTCATTTCAGACAACACCACCAATCTAATCCATCATTATTAAGGGTCACAGGAATTGACCATCTGGACTCTAATATCCGTGGTGGTAAAATCAGTCAAAAACTAGCCAGAATGGAAGCTAAATGGATCTGGACCCTTAAAACCCTCCACCCCTTGGGTCTTAACGAAAATATATCGTATGCCTCATTTTTGTGATAGTTGTGGCTTCAGGGTGTGTTTTTATCATACATGTTTTTAACATTTGTATATATCTTTTATCTAGACAGCCAATCCGGTCCATGGATTTTTTCGACACATCTACACCTATCTTTGGTTAAAATTTCCGGGCCATCCATGGATATCATGTACCTATGAACCAATGGATTATTCCACGCATCCCAGCATTATTTTCCCATCAGCTGTTATGGACATTTAACAATAACGATTTCTAAGATTTGGTCTGTGGGATGATCACAACAATGTTTTCTGTTTTGATTGATGGTATAGGTTTGCCAATGCATTATGTACTGGGATGTTATATGACCATATATGTGGGTATCCTCTTTTTCTGTTCAGGTCCCGAAGACCAATTGGTCTTGGTTCCCATCTGACCACATTGGTCGTATATGGATATGATATGTTTGGTGGACTCAATGGAATTTGTTATATATAATCGGCCCACGCTCTGTGCATTGTTTGTCAATGCACCTTAAGTTGGCCGAATATAGTACCTCATGATGATCTATTCGTTTCTGCGACATGTTATGTCACATATGTGACACATGTTGTGATTGAATGGTTATCGTTATCAATCTACTGCATTAAAATTGACTCCACTACACATTCTATATGTATTTTGGGATATATCCTACTGACATTTCAATGTTAATATGGTCCTTTTGACATATTTGGTATTATAGTTCTGTATCTTTATCCATGGTTGCATATAAATTATGTTGTTATATGTATATGGTTATACATGGCATTTGATTATAATTTCTGTATCGGCATTGCCTTAAGTATTATTAATATGCTCACATGAAACTATCCTTACTGATTGATTGGTTGGAGGCAACTACATCTTTGCTTCCTTCTTTGCTATGGTTCTGCTGTGCAAGTACGCATGCGTGCCGCCGGCTCCGGGACGCCGCCGCGTCACTGTGTCGATCCACCCTGTATATGACGTCCGCTCACGTGACCGGCAATGACTGTCATGTGACCGGAAGTGTCGTGTGCAGGGCGACGTGGTGGGCGGATGGCGTTCATGGTTGCCGGGGCATCGCATGCGTCACCATCCTGCGCATCAGATCTGATTGGCTGTCGCCCTCTTTTTATACTCTCACTTCCCTACACTTGCCACTCCCCCTGACGAAGGCTTGGACAGCCGAAACGGCCGTCGGGTGACGCAGGTCACGGTACACTCCGAGGTTCTGCTCTCCAGGTATGGTTTTAAACCACAATTGTGGTTCCACAGTATTATATTCCATCTGTTTACTTTGCATGCAACTGTATGTGTAACCGATAGGATCTATTATGATCTGGTTACTATGTTGTTGGGTCTTATCCTGGTGAGCTGTAACCATCACCCCATGAATCATAGGATGGTGGTAATATAGTACTATGCACGGCAGCTTCATTATATTCAAGTCCTTGGTTTGTCTGTATCCTGCGGGTTTCACTTGTGGGTGACGCAGGTCACGGTGCACTCCAAGGTTCTGCTCTCCAGGTATGGTTTCAAACCACAATTGTGGTTTTACAAAATGTATTCTATCTGTTCACTCTACATACAATTGTATGGGTAACCAACAGGATCTACTATGATCTGGTTACTATGTTGTTTGATCCTATCCTGGTGAGCTGTATCCATCACTCTATTAATTATAGGATGGTGGTAATATAGTACTATGCACGGCAGCCTTATTATATACAAGTCCTTGGTTTGTCTATGTCCTGCGATTTTACTTGTACTTGTGCCGCTACTTTTCACCTCCCTGTTTCTAATAAAAGACATCACTTTTTGCACTAACTGATTATTGGTCGCGTCTTCCTCCTTTCCTTAATCACTTTGATACAATGTAAAACATTGTAAATTTGTATAATTAATTAATTAAAATTAATTTGCACAACAATGCAAATTTGGTGTCCTCTAAATAAATCAACACACAGCCATTAATTCAAAACTGCTGGCAACAAAAGTGAGTACACCCCTAAATGGAAATTACCAAATTGTGCCGATTTAGCCATTTTCTTTTTCTGGTGCCGTGTGACTCATTAGTGTTACAAGGTTTCCAGTGTGAATGGGGAGCAGATGTGCTAAAATTCTCTCTCATACTGGTCACTGGACGTTCAACAAGGCATCTCATGCAAAGAATTCTCTGAGGATCTGGAAAAAATGAATAATTGTTTTACATAAAGATGGCCCAGGCTATAAGAAGATAAGAACACCCTGAAACTGAGCTGCAGCATGGCGGCCAAGTCATACATTAATTAACAAGACAAGCTCTACTCAGAACAGGCATGCTATGGTCAACCAAGGAAGTTGACTATATGTGCTCAGCGTCATATCAAGAGTTTGTCTTTTCATAATAGACATATGAGGGTTATGCTATGTTTTCTAATATGGCCACGCACTGCGACCTCAGGGTTAGTAATGAAGGTGTCTCATAGACCCCTCCCCATTACTAACCTTGGTCATGATGACAGCTGTCATTTTTTGACAAATCAAAGCTGTCATTAACCCCTTTTATTACCCTGATTGCCACCACACCAGGACATGAGCTTAGTAAAGCGTCGTAATTATCATAGCTAATGGATTTTACAATTCGTGGGCTGCTGTGGATTGCTATTAGTAGGCTGGGGGGCCCAATAACCATGGGCCTCCCCAGCCTGAGAATACAAGCCCCCAGCTGTCCTCTTTATCTTGGCTGGGTATCAAAATTGGTGGGACCACATGGTTTTTGTAATTATTTAAATAATTTAAAAAAAAGCCATGTGGTATGCTTCATATTTGGATACACAACCTAGATAATGCGCATAGCTGGGACAGCCTGTAGCTGTCTGTTTAATCTGCACTGGGTATGAAAATATGGAGGATCCTGCAACATTTTTTCCAATTATTTATTTATACACTCCACAACCAATCACAGACACCGACACACTGGCTGTTTGACTACAACCAATTACAGATGCTGTCATGAGGGGGAGTGGGGGAAGCATCGAATATGCATGAGAGCTAATAAGCGGACCCAGAAGCAGTGTGACTGCCGGGTGGGAGACTCGATAAGTATAACTGTCCTGCTCTAATCCCCATTTTCAGGGTTTAGCATTCACACCCATATTCGGGTTGAAGTCCAATCCTGAACGCAACTCTTTTTTTAAGTCTGACCGCAACAATCAAACCCAAACATTTGCAGACTCTCCCATCTCTGATTATCATAAAAAAGCACCCATAAGAAGACTTGTTTCCCGATAATCTAGAATATAAGTAAGTGATACACTGTTGATTTTGCAAGTTTTCCCACCTACAAAGAACGGAGAGGTCTGTAATTTTCATTGTAGGCACACTTCAACTGTGACAGATAGAATTTGAAAAAATCTAGAAAACCACATTGCATGATTTTTAAATAATACATTTTTGCATTTAATTGCATGAAATAAGTATTTGATCATCTACCAACCAGCAAGAATTCTGGCTCTCATAGACCTATTACTTTTCCTTCAAGAAGCCCTCCCACTCTGCATTCATTATCTGTATTAATTGCACCTGTTTGAACTTGCTATCTATATAAAAGACACCTGTCCACACACTCAATTACACTCCAACCTCTCGAAGACCAAAGAGCTGTCTATAGACACCAGGGACAAAATTGTAAACCTGCATAAGACTGGGATGGGCTACAGGACAATAGGCAAGCAGCTTGGTAAGAAGGCAACAACTGTTGGTGCAATTATTACGAAATGGAAGAAACACAAGACGACTGTCAATCTTACTTGGCCTGGGGCTCCATGCAAGATCTTGCTGTAACTGTGTAAACAAGTGGCATATCAACCGATGGCGGGTAAAATGCTTGTTTATCTGGTGAAATGATTTTTTGTGCAGCACAAAAGATCACTATTCTCGGCAGTGCATTAACCTGAGTAATAAGGACTCGCACTGACGAGAACAATAGCAACCTATGCACACTGAGTGACCTATTACAGATCAATGTGCATCGTTTACCGCAGTCTGCCTGTGTGAATAAGCTTTTGAACCTCTCTAGTGCTGGACCTTTAAATTTAGAGTCTGATGGAGCATGTTACAAATATTTTTTACAGATTAACTATCATTTTAATTTTTATTTCATAAATCAATAGTACACATTAAAATAAGCAAATTTGTAATATATGCCATCAGGGAAATCTGTTTCCTTATTCTCCAGTATTGATCTTTTGCTCTCAATTCATGGATAAAATTTGTTAAATCTGTACTCAATAAAGATAAACTTTCACACTAGTGAGACAGGAGATAACAGTTGGTGCTTTTAATATTATATGAAGGTGTTGCGGATGTCTCACGGCCTGTTACGGAGGTCTCACAGCCCGCTGACAATTCAGTGGCAGTGAATGTTAGAAAATCCCACAGATTGGTAGCACATGTTGTTATCTGACAGTTCCCTGCTTCTACAGCTGCGGACTCTAGGACCCTGAGAAAATGTCAGTTTTTCCTCTCAGTTGCCAGCCTCTCACTTCCTTTATAAACCTCACCCTGGGGTAGTTTGGGTGCAGTTTATTGTTTGTTCCTTGCTGAGCTCTGGAAAGGTTGTCTTCTGTTGCTTCAGACTCCTGTGGCTGATGCAGCTCAGATAAGTGTTAGTCTTTTGCTATCTGCCACGGCTCTGGTGATTGCAGTTGTGTTTACCCTCTTTTGTTCCCTTATGTCTTCCTTTAGTGATAGGGGTTTCGACGAAGAGCTCATACCATCCATCCTTACTTAGGGCCCATTTACCAGGGTGAAACAGGGCCCCAGGTATTCCAGCTGGGCGACAAGTGCAGAACCTACATAGGGCTGGTGAGGGCAGTGAAAGTAAGCTGCAGGTTGTTGACAGGGGTCACCACCCCTTTATTGTTCCCTTGTGTCTTCCTTTAGTGATAATGGTTTTGATGAAGAGCTCATACCCTCCATCCTTACTTAGGGCCTATTTGCCAGGGTGATATACGGCCCCAGGTATTCCAGCTGGGCGACAGGTGCGGAACCTGTATAGGGTCTGTAGGGGCAGTGAGAGTGAGCTGCAGGTTGTTGTCAGGGGTCATCACTTCCCACTTTCCCTAACTATTAGGCATTACTTTCCTCTTCTATTTGTGTTGTCTTCAACGGCTGGCTTAGCCTCTCACCCTGGCCGTGACAGAAGAGAGGGGTAAGCGGCTGAAAAAGTTTTCCATAGAAATTTATGAGCACTAACTGCTATCTCTTATCTCAATAATGGGAAACTGTATTCACTGAAGATACATTTTACTAATGAATTGAGAATTTTGAGACTGAATGATCAATCTAGAAGGAGAAACAAAGTGGATTTCTCTAAAGAGATATATTACAAAGTTTATTATTATTATTATTATTATTATTATTATTATTAGTAGTAGTAGTAGTAGTAGTAGTAGTAGTAGTAGTAGTAGTAGTAGTATGTGGTGCTGGTGTAGTAGTAGTAGTAGTTGTAGTAGTAGTAGTATTGAAAAATGATAACAAAAGTTACTTTGTAAAGTGGAGGCACATAGGGGATCAGTACAGTTGAGGCTCATGCTCCGTTCCCTATACAGTCATAATGCAGCGGTGTGCAGGAGCCCTAATTGAAATTTGGTGATGCCGAGCATTAGAGGTCATCGGCTGTTTATTCATAATGTAATGAGTTAAATATATTTACTGCATGAAGAGCTTAATCCCAAACCTCATTAAACAATGCAATTTTCAGGAAGTATAAAAAGTATTTGTTCCTGTGCGATTATTTATTTCTCTGTGTTTAATCAGTGTCGCCAGAGATCGGGCTCATCCTGAAAGTTTGTCTTATGCTTTCATTCCTTGGACAGCCAACTTCAAGATTCTCAGATATCAAAGGATTTAACTTTAATCTCTCGTGTCTCTCTTTAAGAGAAGCGTTTCGGTTTACAATGTTTGACATAGGTTTTAGGTATTGCTTAATACATATATAGACAAGGCACTAATCCCTGGGAACATCGAGTCATCCTTCATTATCTTCACCCACAATTAAAGGGACGATATAATACATCAGTGTAGATATTGGGGGGGAAAAGTTCCATGTTAAGAAAACTTGTCTGTTCCCATGAAGAACTGAACGGTTGCCATAAGTCTATTCGGAGATAAGTAAATATTGCTTGTCACTCTTGTCCAAGATTAATTTGTGTATAGACTTGAATCTTTACGTTTTATACAAGATTTCGTACCTAAAAAGGAGCTGAACAACCTATATACAGTTAGGTCCAGAAATATTTGGACAGTGACACAATTTTCGCGAGGTGGGCTCTGCATGCCACCACATTGGATTTGAAATGAAATCTCTACAACAGAATTCAAGTGCAGATTGTAACGTTTAATTTGAAGGTTTGAACAAAAATATCTGATAGAAATTGTAGGAATTGTACACATTTCTTTACAAACACTCCACATTTTAGAAGGTCAAAAGTAATTGGACAAATAAACCAAACCCAAACAAAATATTTTTATTTTCAATATTTTGTTGCGAATCCTTTGGAGGCAATCACTGCCTTAAGTCTGGAACCCATGGACATCACCAAACGCTGGGTTTCCTCCTTCTTAATGCTTTGCCAGGCCTTTACAGCCGCAGCCTTCAGGTCTTGCTTGATTGTGGGTCTTTCCGTCTTAAGTCTGGATTTGAGCAAGTGAAATGCATGCTCAATTGGGTTAAGATCTGGTGATTGACTTGGCCATTGCAGAATGTTCCACTTTTTTGCACTCATGAACTCCTGGGTAGCTTTGGCTGTATGCTTGGGGTCATTGTCCATCTGTACTATGAAGCGCCGTCCGATCAACTTTGCGGCATTTGGCTGAATCTGAGCTGAAAGTATATCCCTGTACACTTCAGAATTCATCCGGCTACTCTTGTCTGCTGTTATGTCATCAATAAACACAAGTGACCCAGTGCCATTGAAAGCCATGCATGCCCATGCCATCACGTTGCCTCCACCATGTTTTACAGAGGATGTGGTGTGTCTTGGATCATGTGCCGTTCCCTTTCTTCTCCAAACTTATTTCTTCCCATCATTCTGGTACAGGTTGATCTTTGTCTCATCTGTCCATAGAATACTTTTCCAGAACTGAGCTGGCTTCATGAGGTGTTTTTCAGCAAATTTAACTCTGGCCTGTCTATTTTTGGAATTGATGAATGGTTTGCATCTAGATGTGAACCCTTTGTATTTACTTTCATGGAGTCTTCTCTTTACTGTTGACTTAGAGACAGATACATCTACTTCACTGAGAGTGTTCTGGACTTCAGTTGATGTTGTGAACGGGTTCTTCTTCACCAAAGAAAGTATGCGGCGATCATCCACCACTGGTGTCATCCGTGGACGCCCAGGCCTTTTTGAGTTCCCAAGCTCACCAGTCAATTCCTTTTTTCTCAGAATGTACCCGACTGTTGATTTTGCTACTCCAAGCATGTCTGCTATCTCTGTGATGGATTTTTTCTTTTTTTTCAGCCTCAGGATGTTCTGCTTCACCTCAATTGAGAGTTCCTTAGACCGCATGTTGTCTGGTCACAGCAACAGCTTCCAAATGCAAAACCACACACCTGTAATCAACCCCAGACCTTTTAACTACTTCATTGATTACAGGTTAACGAGGGAGACGCCTTCAGAGTTAATTGCAGCCCTTAGAGTCCCTTCTCCAATTACTTTTGGTCCCTAGAAAAAGAGGAGGCTATGCATTACAGAGCTATGATTCCTAAACCCTTTCTCCGATTTGGATGTGAAAACTCTCATATTGCAGCTGGGAGTGTGCACTTTCAGCCCATATTATATATATAATTGTATTTCTGAACATGTTTTTGTAAACAGCTAAAATAACAAAACTTGTGTCACTGTCCAAATATTTCTGGACCTAACTGTACATATCAGTCATTGCAGCGGTTGAGGAAGGTGTTGCTTTTGCAGGAGGCATTGACTTGTACATTCATATGTTTATGCTCGTGAAGAGTAGACATGGCTAAAAAGAGTCATAACTAAACTTTTCTAGACATCTTTGCGACTGGTTCTACTTAACGAGACCATAAAGTCCTTTTTACAATGCTACCGCTAAGGGGTACTTTGCATGCTGTGACATCTCTAGCCGATGATAGCGATGCCGAGCGCGATAGTACCTGCCCCCGTCGCACATTCGATATCTTGTGATAGCTGCCGTAGCGAACATTATCGCTACGGCAGCTTCACACGCACTTACCTGCCCTGCGACGTCGCTCTGGCCGGCGACCCGCCTCCTTCCTAAGGGGGCGGGTCATGCGGCGCCATAGCGACGTCACATGGCAGGCGGCCAATAGAAGCGGAGGGGCGGAGATGAGCGGGACATAAACATCCTGCCCACCTCCTTCCTTCTGCATTGCCGGTGGAGGCAGGTAAGGTGATGTTCCTCACTCCTGCGGCTTCACACACAGCGATGTGTGCTGCCGCAGGAATGAGGAACAACATCATACCTGCGGTCGACCCAACATTATGGAAATGACCGACGCTACACCGTTAATCGATTTACGACGCTTTTGCGATCGTTTATCGGCGCATCTAGGCTTTACACGTTGCGACGTTGATGTGCGTCAGTTTTGATTTGACCCCGACGATATCGCAGTAGCGATGTCGCAACGTGCAAAGTACCACTAAGACTTGGTATTAAAGATATTTTTTTTCTTTACGGCCATTAAAATTTGGGTGTTTTCCAAGGAACCATTGAGAATTATGTCAGAGAATAGCGTCCATTTTGTTCTTATACATAGAAACCATCTTGTCTTATAAGGCACCTTTCACAATTCAGTTTTTTTGTATCAATCATAATCCGTTGAAATGTTAAAAAAACGTATCCAGCGTTGGACCCGTTTTTTTCTTATTGACTTGTATTAGCGATGGATCACAACGGATCTCATGACTTTACATCCGTGGCATGACGGATCTCTAGAAAAACGTGTATCCGTCGGACGGACACAACATCCATAGCAACGTTTATTTGTGTGCGTCAAAAAAACGGACAGCGACGGATCCGTCGCCGTCCGTTTTCTTGTAGAATGGAAGCCTATGGGTGATGGTGCTCATCATGGACCGTCAAATGATGGAATCAAGCGACGGATCTGTTATTTTCACAGAGAATCCTCTGGTCAGCAAAAAAATCTCTCTCTCTCTCATCCAGCAATTGTTTTTTGCCATTGAAAAATTCTTACACAGATCTGTCTTTTTACATGGTCCGTCGCATCTGTTTTACCACTATCTGCAACAGATCCATCACATCATCAGTCATACAATGGATTGCGACTGATGCCAAAAAAACTGATGTGTGAAAGAGGCCTAACTGAATGATGAACTGAATGATGAACTGAATGATGTCATAGGGATCAGCTAACATTAATGGGTGGGAAAGTTTCACATTTCTATATACACCCGTGCGGCTCTTATTGGTGCAGAATTCTGAGGAGTTGTTTCTTTGTTTGGGATACTATATAAACTGGTCACATGATGTAATAAAGCAGAGACTTTCAGTACAGCACAAAGCGTGTGTGCTGTACTGATTTCCCGAGGAGTGTATTTTGCTCACAAATACAAGTCAGTTGTCTTCAAGGGGAGACAATTTCCATCACCAAAACTGCATCAAAGGTATCACATTCCTCAAGCAAAGCGCAGATATGCCATGATTAGGCGCAAATACCCCAAAACTAAACTTTAAAGTTGTGAGGAGCTGCTTGTTGCCAGTGGTCCTGTGTGGTGACCAGCTGAGAAAAAAGTTTTTGATTATAAAATTGCTTAGGCTACCGCATTTCCAGTAGGGGCTTGATGGTGAAAAATGTGGATATTGTGTGATGATACCGAAGTGGACTGATAAATCAACTGAATTAGGGACAGTCGGTGCGGCTGCAAATATACCGTGAGGATATAAATAACAATATATGAAAAAATGCAAATGTAAAAGTAATACTGTAATAATATTATAACAATTATTCACTTATGTAGTGATATTGATTCCATGGCGCTTTACATACAGTACAGACCAAAAGTTTGGACACATCTTCTCATCTCTAGAACAACTGTTAAGAGGAGACTTTGTGCAGCAGCCTTCATGGTAAAAAGCTGCTAGGAAACCACTGCTAAGGACAGGCAACAAGCAGAAGAGACTTGTTTGGGCTAAAGAACACAAGGAATGGACATTAGACCAGTGGAAATCTGTGCTTTGCTCTGATGAGTCCAAATTTGAGATCTTTGGATCCAACCACCGTGTCTTTGTAGAAAAGGTGAACAGATGGACTCTACATGGCTGGTTCCCACCGTGAAGCATGGAGGAGGAGGTGTTGTAGTGGCCCGGTCCAGATTGTGTCTGTTTCTTTAAGTACATTCACTTATATGTAATATTATGCTATATGTTATATGTAAAGCATTTTTCATTTGCTGTGTTCTAGCACCATCTACTGGTGAAAACTGTAAGAATCTGAAGTGTGCATTGGGTGTTTTCCTATTGGCCAGTTCTTGGTCACATGGCTCAATAGGTGGAGCTATTCTCCAGCCTCTGTCTGGAATGAGCTGGTTCTGGCTGAATCTCCTCTGAGGGAAGACATTTTGTGGAGTTTCTCTTCACCACAAGACTCCTCCTAGGCCCGAGGCCTAGAATTTCACCATTTACTGACTTTTACAGACAATATGCTGAAGTCTTCCTATCATGAATCCTCACTGGCCAGATATACATTGTGCATCTCTTCAGACAGTAGGGCATACTGAGTATATACCAGACCCTACTGCATGCAGATTGTGAAAGTTTGAGGGTCTCCCGCCCCACTGCAATATTAGTGGCTTTCATGCCATTGTCCACGCACCAGCCGACCGGTCCCCGTAGCGCGCTGGGCAACTTTCTACATTTGCTTACATGTACTGCACGTGTCTGAACTAGCAGTGATAACCCCAGGACTCCAGGTCTGTACAATCTTATTATATCTACCCTCTAAGCTCAAGAGACTCTGAACCTGCTGCTAAAGGCATACCAGTATTATATCTGAAGCAAATTGTGCTCTTAAAGCTACAGCACCCTAATTACACTTCAGCATTCAACACCAAGCTGTATTTGCCGTGGCCTACCCACAAAAGACTGTGAAACATACTGTATATTCCGTGTTGTTTTCCTTTGTTCCTGCTGTATTAAAGCAACTGTTATCCCCAAGACCGTGTCTTCATCATCAGCTGTGGATACTGTGTGGGGGTGGATAGCAGGGAACATCAGGGCCTTGTAGACCACCCAGGGAACATGGCCCCTGCACCCTTGTGCCAGAACAGCAACTGTGACATATAGAACATTTGAGGTTCTCTGTCCCTGGGCCCTTACAGTGCGATGGTGTGGGGGTGCTTTGCTGGTGACACTGTTGGAGATTTATTCAAAATTGAAGGCATACTGATCCAGCATGGCTACCACAGCATCTTGCAGCGGCGTGCTATTCCATCCGGTTTGCGTTTAGTTTTAATTCATAGTTTTGATGCCTTCAATGTGAATCTACAATTTTTAGAGTCATGAAAATAAAGAAAACTCTTTGAATGAGGAGGTGTGTCCAAACTTTTGGTCTGTACTGTACATTGGCAGTAAAATTACTTTTGATGGTATCAAGTAATAAAATCATATAAACAGGTGAGCAATTTGATATTGGTGGCAACTGAGAATTGTTCACTAAAAGTAAGATAGCATCAAGCTGATTGGCATCTCTAGCAGTTACATCAAATCAGCAGAAGCAATGTCAATCGCAACAGTGGCATCAATCTACTCACCAGAGGGAGGGAGCACCCCTTTTCCCCCTCATCAATCTTCTTATAAGAGGGAGATATACTGTATGTCTTACTGTCTTCACATAATAATTCAAGTCGTTAGTAGAATGTAATACGATACATAAAAAGAACACAATAGAAAAATAAGATAAAAAAAAAAATATGGACATACTTCAGATCAGTATTATACTGAGACCTTATGGTCAGCAGCGCAAATGGGCAATGTTTGCATACCTAGCAGCCAAACAACCATTTTTTAATCCTAAAGTTTGCACCAGGGTACAGTATAGTGGTATTATTTCAACAATATGTGGCGGTTTTACAGTATTTGGCCAGTGTAGAAGTACTTCAGATTAGTATACTGAGACCTTATGGTCAGCAGCGCAAGTGGAACAGTTGCATGCCAAGCAGCCAAACAACCATTTTTGAATCTTAAATTTTGCCTCATGATACTGTATAGTGGTATTATTTCAGCACTATGTGCCAGTAGTATTTGGTCAATGCAGAATTAAGGTAAAATCAGTCTCCGTTCTCAAGCACACATGAATACATGTGATATATATATGTATGTCTTCACATAATAATTCCAGTCAGTCCCTTGGTAGAATACGATTCATAAAAAGGGATCAAAGTAGAATAATAAGATAAGAAATGCACAGACATGGATATTATTTGAAATAAATGTATAATTATGCACAGTTATTCCAAAGTAGCATTTCCTTTGATAGGCAGCGTAAGATGTGTGTCTGGATGGGCTTGTCAGTGCTAACATTGTATCCTGTGCAATATCAAGGGAAATGATTCAAATACCTTTAAATTAGTGTTAAACACATAAACCAGAACTCAAACAATTCATTTATCTTCTTTTGTGTGGGAATTCCAATTTTGTAACAAGACTTGCCGCTTTATCATAGAAAATATCACATAATTCTCTAGGTACAGATACACTGCTGCAAAATTGCATTAGTTCTTGAAAAATTAATCAGCTTCTCCCAGCCTGTTGGTTTGTGCCTTCTGATGTATTTAACTACGGCACGAGGAATCCTGTTATGTATAATTGTCCTTTTTAACTTACTTCTCTGTTTTCCTAATAATAGATTGAAGTGAGAGCAAGATATGAAAATCGCAATGAAAGGAAAACACATTTCGGCCGTAGCTTTGGCCTCTGTAACACAACTGGTGCGTAAACAGCCCGCAGCTTAAAGTCAATTCCGCATTTAATTCCTAAATGATTCCACCAGCCTTAAGAGCAATGGCTTCAATGAGCCTCTTACTTACATAAGTGGCAGTCATTGCAATAAATTATGCTCTAAGAAGTCCGGCAATACATGAAAACTGATAGACATGATGAAAATGTAGTGGTGTACTGTACGGATATGTCCTATATAAATTTTGTGTACCTTTACAAATCTCTATTTTGCACCTGAAGAAGCTCTTACACTCTCGAAACGCATTGTTTATGAACAGTCAAATTTAAAGTAGACCTGTCCACGTTATTAAAAAGACATGATGAAAATGTAGTGGTGTACTGTATGGATATGTCCTATATAAATTTTGTGTACCTTTACAAATCTCTATTTTGTACCTGAAGAAGCTTTTACAATCTCGAAACACATTGTTTATGAACAGTCAAATTTAAAGTAGACCTGTCCACATTATTAAAAAGACATGATGAAAATGTAGTGGTGTACTGTACGGATGTGCCCTATATAAATTTTGTGTACCTTTACAAATCTCTATTTTGTACCTAAAGAAGCTCTTACAATCTCGAACCGCATTGTTTATGAACAGTTAAATTTAAAGTAGACCTGTCCACATTATTAAAAAGACATGAAGAAAATATAGTTGTGTACTATATGGATATGTCCTATACAAATTTTATGTGTACCTTAACAAATCTCTATTTTGTACCTGAAGAAGCTTTTACAACCTCGAAACGCATTGTCTATGAACAGTCAAATTTAAAGTAGACCTGTCCACATTATTAAAAAGATATGATGAAAATATAGTGGTGTAGTGTACAGATATGTCCAATATAAATTTTATATGAACCTTTACATATCTCTATCTTGTACTTGAAAAAGCTCTTACAGCCTCGAAACGCATTGTCTATGAACACAACAAAGTGAATCAGTCAAATTTAAAGTAGACCTGTCCACATTATTAAAAAGATATGATGAAAATATAGTGGTGTAGTGTACAGATATGTCCAATATAAATTTTATATGAACCTTTACATATCTCTATCTTGTACTTGAAAAAGCTCTTACAGCCTCGAAACGCATTATCTATGAACACAACAAAGTGAATCAGTCAAATTTAAAATAGACCTGTCCCCATTATTAAAAAGATATGATGAAAATATAGTGGTGTACTGTACAGATATGTCCTATATAAATTTTATGTGTCCC